>NW_014037690.1:0-2429 GCF_001186125.1 Sphaeroforma arctica JP610 | reverse complement strand
CGTCGACGTCGACCTACGTACACCCGTACCTACCACGTCGACGTGTGTGTGTGTGTGTGTGTGTGTGTGTGTGTGTGTGTGTGTGTGTGTGTGTGTGTGCCTGTATATGCGTGTATGTGCGTGTATGTGTTTGTGTGTGTATGTACGTGGGTGTATATATGTATGTGTGTGTATGTGTGTGTATGTGCGTGTATGTTTATGTATGTATGTATGTATGTGTGTGTGTGTATGTGTATATACATGCATGTGTGTAACGTGCGTGGTCATTTCCTTTGGGACGCATATGTAGAAGTCCTTCCTGGGATGGATGGCTGTGGTGATGTCTGGTGTTTGTGTATCAATTGGAGAGCATTTGGGTGAGCCACGGCTGTGTGCGTTGGTATGAGATGTGGTTCCTTTACCAAGGGCACCTGTCTGAAACCATTGTGTGTGTTACCCTAGACACTAAACTCTAAACTCTAAACCCTAATACCCCCAATAACCCCTTTTACCGCTATACGCCTTCCCAGGAATACGTTTTTGTACGAGTATATGTGTAAGTTAGTACTCAGTGATAAACGTTTATGTATATGTCCCTCACCAGCTCACTATGTGGCTGGAAGTGTTTGTGGTGTTGAGTTGTACTTCTAAAAACACTGCAGTCGCGCGTCTAGGCCGCCAATTGGTATCGGCCAGAATCAGCACATGTTTTAGGGTTTTAGCTAAAACCCTAAACCCTGAAACTTTAAAACCCTATCCTCACGGCCCTTCTGAGTAGTAGTATTTGGCCCTGTAGCCTGTGTACACCACTTAGTGACTGTAGCTGCTGCGGCTGCGTGCATGCGAGAAGATATCTAATCCACAAAGACAAAACAACGCACCCACCACTACCGCATCTTAGAGAGCACTAAATAGACATCATATACACTCCAGTGAGAAAGCACACGCCCAGATGGGATTGCAATCGGCTGACGTGGTTGATGCGCTTAATATGGCAGCAGTTGTTAGCCTCACAACAGTTGGTTTGTTGTTGCCACGTTTCAGCGCATTGTATATTGGTTACGCGCAGATGGCGTGTACGTAGGTCACTTACTAACTTATCTTAAACCACTCGACTAGGCATGTACGGGAGGCTGATGCCGCAGATCTGGATGACGATTTGATGGAAGAGAAAGTAAGTGTTCTGCCCTGATATCAAACTGAATGTGAAGTATCAATGCTTTAGGTTTTAGGGCTTTAAGGTTTTAGGATTGGGGTTGTTTGTATACGTGTTCGCGCGTACTCGCAAACATGCTGTGTTCAGTTAAAACTCGCGTGGAGATGTGCATGTCCAACACTTGCATTTAATGTGCTGTAGAGTTGATGATTGCTACACTCGCATTGAATGTGCTATAGATTTAATGTTTGTGTAGCATCGTCGGGTGAAGTGTTGCAATGTATTCTAACTTTAATCGCATTTTCTAACACCCTGTGATAGGAATTTGCCGAATCAATGTTGACCGAGTTGATCCCTCTGTTGCCACACAACGACCCCAAGACACTGAAGTTCGTGGCGGAGGTGAAAAGGATACTACAGGATGTACAGAGTGCCGACGACCAGTTTGCCATATCCACATAGTCACATACGATAATACATGCAGGTCACGCACAGGATATATATGTAGCATCAAACGATGGTACATGTGTGCCACATTTAAGAGCGTATCTGAGGCATTTTCAGATTAAACGCCCGTGATAAATAGGTATGATAAGATTTGATGCGTGTGTGACAAATGGGAATGATAAGCTGAGATGTGCCTGTGACAGATATAAAAGGGTATATTCCCATAAAGCTCTGCGCTAAGGGCGAGTCCAAACGAACAAAGATGTTTTTCGGTCAAGACTAAATTAACCATGAGCACCAATGAAAACAGACTGACTATTGCGAGCAATAATGAGTGTGTAAAAGCCGTAATCCGCTTTGTTCCTTCATTCTCGTCGTCGTCAGCTAAATCCATACAAGAGTGATTGTCGGAATCTTCAGCCGTCATGCACCCTCTTTACCAATTCCTGAAACTCATCATCATAATCTTGTCTATTTGAGTCTTTTATCACATCTGCTAATTGATACAAATTTGGTCCCATGATCTACGAAGCTTTCGTCTATTTCGGATATTGAATCTGTATTGCGTGCAACCCTGTCCTCTGCTTCGCAGCCCAATTCATGTTCATCACAATAACCGAACAGAACAAGCTTCTGTTTGCCGAACTTTTGGCTGCCTCCTCATCGCTTGATATCATATTATGACGTATATACTGTACATAGTATGTAAGTCGTATGGTAGTCAAGATGTACATTCTTTGAACAAGTATAAAAAGCCACAAAACAACAGTTACACGCACACACACACACACACACACACACACACACACACACACACACACACACATATATATATATATATATATTA
>NW_014037691.1:2347-4632 GCF_001186125.1 Sphaeroforma arctica JP610 | reverse complement strand
AGCGAATGTATGTAATTCTAGGATAACCACAGTATAACTAGGTTAGTACAGTTGTAAGCGAATGTATGTAATTCTAGGATTACCAAAGTATAACTAGGATTAGTACAGTTGTAAGCTAATGTATGTATTTCTAGGATTAGCACAGTATATCTAGGATTAATACACTTGTACGTGAATGTATGCATCTCTGGGATTAGCACAGTATATCTAGGATGAGTACAGTTGTAAGCGAATGTATGTATCACTAGGATTAGCACAGTAATATCTAGGATTAATACAGTTGTAAGCGAATGTACGTAATTCTAGGATTACCACAGTATAACTAGGTTTAGTACAGTTGTAAGCGAATGTATGTAATTCTAGGATTACCACAGTATATCTAGAATTAGTACAGTTGTAAGCGAATGTATGTAATTCTAGGATTAGCACAGTATAACTAGGATTAGTACAGTTGTAAGCGAATGTATGTATCTCTAGGACTAGTCTAGTTCCAAGCGGTGGCGCGTCCTGAATCTTCTCAGAAGGGCAATGATAACCCAATGGAATGCAGGCGTAGACGTGATGTGCAAGTACTGTTGTGTTATGAAATGTGGTAATGCAGGCGTAGACGTGATATGCAAGTACTGTTGTGATATGAAGTGTGGTAATGCAGGCGTAGACGTGATGTGCAAGTACTGTTGTGATATGCAGTGTTGTTTAGGGCTGTGTGTATGTGTGCAGTGCACATCGCCGGGTGAGCGTAGGGTTTGTGGTTTCAGGGTTGAGTACCTATGCCTATCAAGTCTCCGTGAAGATGGTGGTGGCTCTGACTGCCAAGACTTTATGTTTTTTGAGACAAGACTTTGGGGTTCTTGAGATCGGATAAGCACTTTAACAGTAGCAGATACACGCTACACTCAGCCGCACTCGGATAGAGTGCTGGCACACGAAATGGATGCGACGATAGAGACTCTCACTGAACCCGAGACTTTTTGCTTCTGGTTATAAGACAAGAAAGTAAGGCAACGCACACATACAGCCGCAGACAGCGTACAACACACTGACATCCACACGTACTCTGTGCGTGGGAGAGAGGGCTCATACGCACACGTACCGTTCAAGCATTCAGTCGAGTTTAATTCTTCTAACTATATCAACGTATCCATCGGCAGTCCGTTGGGGGCGATATTTGCTGCACTTTATGTACCCAGATATGAAAAAATAGACTCTCTCGCGCACCTCACCTGACATAAGTACAGATGTCCCTGCTTTTGCATGCGGCACTCGCCCCCAAATGCAACTCCCTTCGTATGTACGCAACATTGATAATAGTAAACTAACCGAACCACTCGCGAAAGCACACCCGCTGTACGCATGACTACACTGACCGGCCTGAGTGTGTCTATCGCATACTGGGCCACACGTGTGCACACACACCTATGTAGTTGCACACACACCTGCGTAGTGGTCGTTGATAGAGACGTATCGCTGAGTGCGCTGATCGCAGAGACGACGCGCACGGCGTCGAGAGAGGAATGGCCTGTCGCCGCGAAGTAACAATCCGCCCTGTCTTCGGGTGCGGCTGTTGGGATGTGTTATAGACATATAAGCGATACATACATGTAAAGATATATGATATTTATATGTACAAAGAGGTGTGTATCTGTGTCTACACATATGTGCACATGTGTGCACATGTGCTTATACAAGTGCACATAGAGATGCATACACGTAAAGTTATAGGATATCGATATGTACAAAGAGGCGTGTACTGTAGTACCTGTGTATACACATATGTGTACCTGTGTTTATATCTGCACATAGAGATGCATACTTGCAAAGATATATGATAACTTATTCACATAAAGACGCGTCACAATCAATACGGGAACGTATCTACCGATATTTACACATGTGCACAGAGAAATTCAACTTTACGTCGGAACACGTTTGATATTTAGTAGTGCGTGGGTATCAGTAGGGTAAGCGATGCGCGTAATGCTGCACAACATAACGTTACAATATCATACGCCATCACTAACTAACCTAGGCCAACTATTCGTAACACGTCACATTGTCAGACAATCGAATTGCCCGATTGCCATAGGTCACATTGTCAGACAGTCGAATTCTCCGATTGCTATAAGTCTGACTGTCAGATAATCGAATTGTCCGATTGCTATAAACCTGACTGTCAGATAATTGAATTGCCCGATTGCTATAAGTCTGACTGTCAGATAATCGAATTGCCCGATTGCTATAAGTCTGACTGTCAGATAATCGAATTGTCTGATTGCTATAAACCT
>NW_014037691.1:0-1753 GCF_001186125.1 Sphaeroforma arctica JP610 | reverse complement strand
CCCGATTGCTATAAGTCTGACTGTCAGATAATCGAATTGCCCGATTGCTATAAGTCTGACTGTCAGATAGTTGAATTGTCTGATTGCTATAAACCTGACTGTCAGATAATTGAATTGCCCGATTACTATAAGTCTGACTGTCAGATAATCGAATTGCCCGATTGCTATAAGTCTGACTGTCAGATAGTCGAATTGTCCGATTGCTACAAGTCTGACTGTCAGACAATCGAATTGTCCGATTGCGATAAGTCTGACTGTCAGATAATCAAATTGTCCGATTGCCATAGGTCACATTGTCAGACAATCGAATTCTCCGATTGCTATAAGTCTGACTGTCAGGTAATCGAATTGTCCGATTGCTATAAGTCTGACTGTCAGATAATCGAATTGCCCGATTGCCATAAGTCAGACTGCTAGATAATCCCATTATGCGGTGTTGAGGACAGCAGATACACCGAGCATTAACGAGGCTGATGGGACCTTTGTTTTGTGCATCGTACGCCAACGGTCAAAGTAAAATCAACGTAAACGTACATGCACACCTACACAAACCATACAGTATACAGTTAAATAAACGTACACACACACTTACACAAACCATCCAGTACACACCGCTTCCAGAGCCGGTGTACTCCAGTGTGTTTGTAATTTGTTGGAGCAACAGTAGGCGAGTGGCAACTTTGGGTTTGCAATTCAATTTGCGACGCTTTCGTTCTTGCCTATCATGATTGCGCACAAGTTCTGGAAGGCTGGTTGCTAAGCAACGTCTATCAACCTTTCCATTGGTCGTCAACGGCAGAGATTGAGTGCAATACACCGCATTTGGTACTGCATGGTGTGGCAGGACTGGTACGTATTACGGAAGTACAGGCTGAGATAAGTGTTCACTTGAGTTCAAGATGCAAAGAATGGGATTCAGCTTTGACAAAGACTGCTATGGGTGGTACATATCGGCGCTTTGTGCGAGTACATTTTAGGGTCAGTCTGTGATATACATTTACATATACATACGGATCTACGTCAACATGCACACATACACACACATATATATATAACCAGCTAACCAACTTCGAGACTACTATTGTGAGATCGGAAATCAATGCTAGTTTAGAGACAATTCATACATTTTAATAGTAGTATTAATATGAGTTGGTGAAAGAATACAATAGAGTTCTGGGCCCAGATATATATAATGATAATGTGTCAGTGTAAATATTAGGGTTCACAGAATTTGATGATTTCCACGTGTTATAAATTTCTACTCCAAAGTTCGGTACTACGGTTCCTAGTGTCCCTAGGCCAGTCTAGACGGTACCTAGGGCCCCTAGGCCGATCACAATATATATTGTAATATGTTTGTGGTCCAAGTGTAGTAGTGAGTCGTGTTTGAGGGCTCAGGTGCAGTGCTGAGTCACGTTCGATGACTCGGGTGTATGAGGGGTTGTTTTTTAGAGTGATTGAGAAATGTTACATGTCTTATGATATTGGTTTATGTCTACAGCTGATTTGGTAAGCGTAGACCAACAGAAGAAGAACATAAACCATTTAGTAGTGTAGTGTAAAAGTAGTGTGGAATATATGGCGAGATGTGAGATGTTGCGTCAGTGACCAGAGGATCTGACGGCAGGCAATGTCTAGATAGAGGCTATATAGGTTTAGGGTGTGGGGTGATCAGTCCTCACAACCTTGTAGGCTACACTACTTTGATCATATAAAGTATGAACGTTGATTCACTCTAAACCGTTCGTGACCG
>NW_014037692.1:0-2500 GCF_001186125.1 Sphaeroforma arctica JP610 | reverse complement strand
GATCACCGATATAGTGTTAATATATCCCCGATGCACTTCGCGCCGGGCTCGCAGAACCCTACAGACTGTATATTCATGTATTTAACCAGTTGAAAGGAAAGATAAATATCACACAACATATGTTTCGACTTATTCAACGGTTGAAACCTCCCCAGCTAAGAAAGAGACATATATTAAATCCCTACGTTCACACGCGACTCGCTTCTAACATGTCTGTCGATGCTTCCACTATCGTCACTAATGACTCTGTGATAACGAGCAATCCTCCAGGGAAAGTGAATGCTGTAGTAGTCCTACTAGGATGGTTAGGTATGCACAATGACTATGTTATGATATCGTATTCGCTTTGTCATCGTCTATTTTTTGAATCAGTAGATTAGACCGCTTCTGTATATTTAATTTATAGTAGAAGATTCAATATATTTGTGTTCCAGCAAGCGGTACACTGAGCAGAAATTTCCTATGGTGATTATCAGACACAGCTATGTGTATTGTACTATTCGACTCGTTTAACTAGCATGCTCGAGGTGTTGATGGAATTTCACCGCAATATGTATATTTTTATGTTCAGAGGTGTGGAGATGGATGAGAATAGCACATTATTTTCTCGTTTGACATATGAAATTCTAATCTAGAAAACAAGCTCATTACTGATCCAAATTCATAGTGGTATATCTCATTGTGGCTGTTTTACCTGTGTGCATATCTGACTTATAATACCTTTCCAAAAAAATACGTATATTCGTGCTAATCCGCAATTCTACGTAAAAAAACTCGCTTAATCACTTGCACACCAGGGGCCACACACCGTCCACTTGGCAAGTATGCTGAGATGTATCAAAAGAGAGGGTGTGTGACTATTGCCACTACAGCCCCGGCCGGGTCGGTCATGTTTCCTGGCACGAGTGCCGTGCGGGAACTAGCATCATCCGTATTAAAGTATGTAGTTCACTGCTTGTGAGAGATTGTGGATACGAGTGTGCGTCGTGTGTATAACCGGTAGTATGTGTGATATCCGGCTTACATTTTTTTAAACAGTTGGTGAAATTGTTCGCATCATTTAATTATGTCTATGGGATAAGTATACGAGTTCCGCGAAGAAACTTAGCAAGGGCCTGTCAGTAAATCGCCGATTGTGATGCGCAAAACAAATGAGTTTGATTTATCTAACCGCAGTCTTTTATTGCGAGATATTCAGCTGTTTGGTTGTTATTCTATATAGCAGTTCTCCTACTTTGCGATATTGCTGTTGTATTCTTTTATATTCTTATCAATTTCTAGTATATACTATTGCCACCGTCAGTGTATATTGTTCTATATACAACTTCTGAGAGTTGAGTTCATAGTGTGTGTGCGTTTATACGGATATATATATATATATATATATATATATATATATGTATGTGTGTGTGTGCGTGTGTGTTCAGTACGGCTGCAGTCTCATATATGTGTGACTGTCTGTTGTCGATTGCTGTGTGCTAGGCACATTGAGTACAATGGCAAATTATCATTGCCTAATAATTTTCTCTGCAACCTTTCAGTGAGGCAGCCAGCTCCATTAATCGAGTAGAAACAATGGCAGACAACACCAAAGTGCCCCTGATCGTACATGCATTCAGCAATGGAGGCGCATTTGTCGTGGAAACAATAGAAAACTTAATTCAGGAAAACAGTCAGGATGTAGAACGCACGGTTTCCAATCCTGGCACTGTGATTGAAAAGGATACAAAGCTGCAAGAGAATACACAATTGGCCGCCGATCGCATTCGACTTGGGGGTCAGGTGTTTGACTCGGCGCCTGCAATGATGCACCTTCAGGCTGGTGTTACGGCTATAGGTCATGCAATACCTGGTAGTGCTATACTGAGAGTCGGTGTGCAAGCGGTGTTCGGCATTGTTGCTGCACTAGGTGTGGTGTATGCTAGGGCTACTGGCGCTCCCGGCAGAGGAGTTGTGTTCTGGGACCACATGCAGCAAAGCAATTTGGGGTGTAAACAATACTATATATATAGTGTGGATGATGAACTGACAGATGCGAAATACTTAGATGAGCTGATAGCATACCGCAAAGAGAAGGGTGTGGAAATCACGGCTATTAGGCTAGAGTCTAGTCCCCACGTGCAACATTTGAAGTCGCACCCAGAAGTTTATAATCAGTTTGTGGACAACATACTGGAAGAGGCGGGGATGCATGCTTCTAGCAATTGAAAGACTACTAATTAAAGCTAATTTAATTATTGCAATTTTCTGGGTGGTATTGGCCAAGAATCACTTCGCTACCTATTACAGTTTCGCACTGTTACATGATAATATACTTGAATTGGATATCATCATTTGTTTGTCAAGGCCGAGGAATGAAGGTTCGAGTTCACATCTATGATTGCCTTAACGACCCAAAATTGGCGCCCTATAACGACGATTCCAAATATAGTAAAAGTACGACGAACATTCGCAAACATCAAAACGAATGTATTTATTTGTATTCCTACATATATATATA
>NW_014037693.1:0-4636 GCF_001186125.1 Sphaeroforma arctica JP610 | reverse complement strand
ATATAATGTATATATTCATCGTATGGCTGTGTGTTGTTGAGTTTTCATACGAATAAAATTTTTACAATTTACTTACACGCATGTGAATTATTATTTGCAATGTCTAAACTTTTTTATTGTGTCTGAGAGTGTTAGTTTTCAAGTCGATCTGAGTTTGCTGGTACAAGTTGGTGCGAGACTACAAAATCTTGCGATCCGAGAAAGTGAGCACTTGCATGTGGCACCTGAACATTCCGTTGAAGATCGTACATCCATAGAAAGTACACTGGCTGCTTTGGGTGTGTTTTTAAACTTGAAAAATGAATATCGGGCCTTTGTCACGACATAAAGAGTTGAGGGTGTTTTATTCTTTGTGGGTGAATAAAAACATGTATCCACGCGTATGTATATATATTATTAAATAAATGTTCGTACTCCTATTTAAATCTGGCTATCCTTTCGATACAACTGTCGATAAATTTTGATTTCATCAATTCCCGTTTACCATGTATTTGTTTTTTCTTCTTAATCCTAATCACTATCTCCTAACCCTTAAACTAAAATCAGGTCTCACGCACGGCGAAGGAAATTCAGGAGAGCTTTCGCACGGATGTGCTGTACTGGGACGACACCGTTGAATTGGGACTGAAGGTGTATCCCTCCGATGAGAAGATATACACCTTTTTGGGCAACACAATCGATCCCGATTTTGTGGACAATCCCAAAGTGAAGGCTTATGTGGACAAGTACAACTTATCTAGTGCCTATGAAGAAATCCAAATGGTGCGCAATGGCACGTCCGGGGACTCGCAGGTGGAATAGTATGTTAGCTGCTGCGTATGCACGGATGGGGGTGGAGGGTGGGTGTCTTTGGGTGAGCTTGCCACGCGAACGTTTGTATGGGCATGTATACATCTGTGAAGGTGTATAGTGTTGATGTGTAGCTATGTCTATATGCATACATGTATGTAAGCTTGTATGAAGTGCAATACAGGGGTCTATTAAGGGTCGCTGTGGTGTACTGGATATCGCCTGAAGCATTACAAGCTCCCCCGATGTCTATAGTATAGAAAATCCCCGTCGGTGTCGGTCATTGTACTGTAGAGTCAACGTGTCCACACGCGCGACTGATACGTTATAGTGCTGATATTGATGGCGTTACCAGATGTCTTATCAGAATACCTTCGGATCCATTTTCAGGTGAATATCTTCGGATCTATTCTCAGGTGAATACCTTTGGATCCATTCCCAGGTGTATATATTCACCACCATCCAATGCACCTGATGTGACTTGCATGCTTAGCACTCACTCCCGTTCACGGGGCTGGTGCGTATAGTGTCTGGTGACGTATGCACCTCCCCCACCACCCCTTCCCACTCATAGGCATAGCTCTGCCTACCACACTGTCCCAACCAGCCTGTAGCGCTACCTACGTCTACGTCATGCATGGGATGTGCCTTATACGCACTTTCTTCTCGTAGTGTTTCTGTACGTGCCTGGTATGTACGTTCTTCTCGCCGTATCCATTCATCTCCATTGCTTACCCACCCCATGCACATACACATCCACATCCCCTCTTTCAGCATCTTGGAGAGCCATTCGGGCTCATTGTTTGTCGACGCCCCGGCCCTAAACGCTACACAGAGGAAGAAATCCTGCGTTATGCGCAATTACTTGTTCAACGATTTGGCGATGGAGGCATGTCGAATGTTTTTAACTAAGCCAGAAAGGCGCCTGTAGATCGGCGCATGGACATTTGTTATCGTGTACTGTTATGTCGAGGGAGATGACGATATGCCAGTGTGTATGTATACAGATTGGGCAAACAGGTGCCCGTAAGTACGCACAAGAGCCTGTGTTATAGTGTACTGTGTTATTTGAAGGTGAGGATGCTTCCTCGGTCGTAGGCGATACACACGCTTTGCTTAGTTTTATAGAACGATCCGGTTGATCTCGAGATTCATTCTGTGCACTGGCAGTACATGGAATATCTCAGTAGATCTTTGGTGTTCTGTGGGATGCAGAGAACGCTTTCTGTGTTTACGTTTCGTTTATACTACTGTTTACCCATAGAGTACGCTTCCAACGATGTTTTTATATACAGACTACGCTTAGGAACAAAGCTGTTTGCGTATACATCACACTGACCCATATCCTCTGCTACCTGCACAGCTACACACACGACAAGCGTTCAAAGACGCCGCCCTGGGCGAATACTCAGCGTACAATCCCGATACACTCACTGTGGCCTACTCTCCATTCGATGTGCGAGGACGAAGCATCCAGAGGCACGTTTGACGTAACGCGTGCATGTGGTGTCTGTCATGTGAGGTGTCGGGAGTGTGTTGACTAGGTGAGCATGTATAAGAGACCCAAACACGCGCGGCTACTTGCGCTGGTACGGGTGTTGTGGTGAGTGGATGCATATGAATGCAATATCGAGGGGCATGGGCATACTTACGAGTTGCGGTTAAATTGTCGATCGTATTTTTATGTGTATGTGTATGTGTATGTGCGTTTGTATATATATACTATATATATTATATATATACATATATATGTATATACGTACAAATATAATTCTATATATATATTATATATATATATATACGTACAAATATAATTCTATTTTATATATATATATATACAAATATAATTCTATATATATTATATATATACATATATATGTATATACGTACAAATATAATTCTATATATATATTATATATATATATATACGTACAAATATAATTATATTTTTATTATATCATGTGTATATGTGATTGACTGTTACCGTATCCACTTTCTATACCCGCAGAAAAGCCACTGAAGGGACGTTGAAACAACTGGCCAACATATACAACGTTAGCCGGCTGAATCAGAACATACCGGACTATTTTATCATCACCTCCAAGCACAACACGTCTGGTAAGTATGAGTAGGGTAGTACCCATACTGGTATAGGCAAGTATGTCTATTTTTGCAATTCGTACAGGGAAGCATCCCATTGTCACACAGTGGTATTCGTGACTACCGTATCTGTGACCCATGGTCCAAATTTACAATATATATGCGGAAATACGATCTACATTTTTCGGAGGCTCGGTACCGTAATGTGACGGTGTAAGCATGTCCAGGGAGTTGTTTTACTGTTAATAAATATGGAAAATGAGCTTTTTTTCTGGTGAAAGAAATGTTTTGGAAAAGAGGGGTTTCTACTGATAAAACTAGTCATGGAATAGGGGTTGTTTTCTTTTAATGGTAAAATTAGTTATAGATACGGGGTATGTGTGCGCCTGCCCATGATTTCCTATTTCGGCGGATTTGCTATGCATCTAGTATGTATAGTATGTATGCGCTGCGGATGGGGATATATCACAGTGGCAGCGAACGGGCGACAAGTTCGCATCAGTACAATCAACGGATGTGGGGAAGAATTACACCCACGGTTCATGTGACGTGGTAGTTCATATATTATACACGACGTAGTGCTGACTGTCACATCGGCCATCCTACGGTACAATTCGATGAGTTTGGCACCCATGTATGTGCACTGGGATCAAAACATACACACAACGGCTCTCTGGGTATACTTTAAATACCTGAGCCGCTGCTGAATGCAATACACCCGTTTTCCACCTCAGTACATACTCTATGCCCGTATCCATGCTACATACGATACGCCCGTATTTTGCTACATATACAATGCAACCGTATCTCACCTCGTTATTACTGCTATATATAATACACCCATATTTTGCTACACATACAGTACACGCGTATCTCACTTCGATATTGCTGCTACATGCAATACACCTGTAGTTTGCTACACATACAGTACATCTGTGCCTCACTTCGGTATTCGATATTCCTGCTACATGAAACATGTCCGTATACCTTACAGTCACTATCGGCAGTCTGCGGCTGAATGGTATGGAAGTGGCTCCTTTCCCGGCCGTAGTATCGGGGGCTGACTTTGTCCAAATTGACGCGATTACGTACTGGGCGCCCATAGTCTACACGGAAAAATCCGACTACTCTTCACCGGAGATCTTACGTTTACTGGACCAGTTCAGCGGCGAATTCGATTACATATTTCACTTTGCGTAAGTTCGGTGGAGTGAGACCGGCGTACTATACGAAGTACTTCCCCGCATATATATGTATACATGTATTGGATGTGTGTTGTGTGAATGTAAATGTACCTTATATAGGTCAAGTACCTTTATAAATATCTTGTGATTGTATCTGGGTGTGTTCAGCTATATGGACATGTATATCTAAGTATTATTCAGTGTATTAACGTGAGGTAGACAACAACGTTGGCGATCAAGTGCGATGTGCTTACCTAATCCGTACTGTATATGTGCCTTGTTACTGTATATGCATGTTGTATATGTATGTGGTAAGGGTATGTGTAGTAAGAGTATATGAACCTTGTCTATGTATGTGTAATTTGTATATGTACCTTATGTATCTTATATGCATCAAGTTGCGTTTGACCATATGTTGCGTTTGACCATATATATATATATAGATATAGATATAGATATAGATATAGATATATATATATATATATATATATATATTATATATAATAATAACACACACACACACACAGATATATGTATATAACACACACACACACACACACACA
>NW_014037694.1:2594-4642 GCF_001186125.1 Sphaeroforma arctica JP610 | reverse complement strand
ATATACTTGCTCATAAGCACAACGAATTCCATACAATACGTGCTTACAGTAGTGTACGTATTTAGTAAATTTTACTTCTACACTACAATGTCAATGTATGCTTTCGAGTATGTCTACGGATCCTTCCATTCATATGTTTGTGTGTAGAACTAGACCGCTTGGTAGTGAGCAAAAGATTAGGGGATTTTAGACTGAGACTATTGTCTATATGCTCCGCTCTAACCACTCACTACTTCGGTCTAGATTTATTTATGTTTTAGTTACTAAGACTAGATATGATTTCATTGGACGCATATTTTACATTTCACGCCTTGAAACAATTATCTACTCAAAATAACCAATAAAATATCTCTATGTCCAACTTAAGAAAAATTAAAATTAAAATTAAAACACCAAGCCGATGCAGTATACATCTGCACCTAAACCCCATCACTTGGTACCTAGCCATCTGCATGCCTGTGTCGTATTTGTCGTATTTGTCGTATTTTTTGTATCTACAAGTGTGCCTATATATACCAAGCACCAACTATCCTCGCGTCTAAGGAATTGTGTGGCCGGTTGTACAGAGTTAAAGCTTAGACCCCTCAACGCACTTACAGAGTCTCTGAGTGTATTGTTTTCTTCGCAAGCAAATAACTATTCAGTCGGATATCTTAGTTAACTATCTCAAAGTAAAATAAATGTCTGTGATTTAGATCCCAGGTAGTATCTCCAGAGCTCAGACAGTACGCCACACATGTCACACAAACACAGCATGACTGTGAGAGGGATTGATATTACACGTGTGTGTTGAATTGAGATTTGTGTTTTAATCCGAATTGATCCATTTCCAAATTCTCTGCAAGCTTGTGACAAGAATTCCCATTTTTTTTTGGGTTAAAATACAAACTCATTTTTTTTATCCGAATCAATTCACTTTCCAATTCTCCTGACATTCCAGATATCCCAAAACTTTTTGAATCCGTTTCTGTTGTGGTGCTCCAATTTTATTCCCGTCAGCGCCGAATTGGCCGATAGCAAGAACAAGGCATTGATACAGAATGGAGGGGCGGTATGTAGGACTATTTAGTGTGCATTTAATTTTGTATTAGTTGGCAATTAGAGTGGTATTGGTGTGGTATTAGTGTGAATACAGTGTGCCCACCGGCGTGCATTTAATGTCGTATTAGTTGGCAATTAGTGTGGCATTGGTGTGGTATTAGTGTGAATACAGTGTGCCCACCGGCGTGCATTTAATGTTGTATTAGTTGGCAATTAGCGTGGTATTGGTGTGGTATTTGTGTGAATATAGTGTGCATTTAATGTTGTATTAGTTGGCAATTAGTGTGGTATTAGTGCGATATCAGTGTGAATATAGTGTGCCCCCACTGGTGTGCATTTATTTTTGTATTAGTTGGCAATTAGTTTGGAGTGTGATATTAGTGTGAGTACAGTGTGCCTTGCATTTAGTGTTGTATTGGTTGGTAATTAGTGTTGTATTAGATAGCAATTAGCGTGGTGATAGTGTAATATCATTGTGAATATAGTGGGTCAACTAATGTGCATTTGTTACTGAATTAGTTAGTAATTAATGTGGTATTAGTAGACAATTAGTGTGGTATTAGTGTGAATACAGTGTGAATGCAGTGTGCCTACTGGTTTGTGGTTTACCCTTGTACGCTTCTACATACATATATGTATACTTATACGCTTATATACATATACCTTTATACATCCATATATATATATACAAACACGCTAAAATACATATACGTTTATATACACACTCGTATACATATACGCTTATATACGTATATGTTTATATACACACACATATACAGGGAGTAACATATACCAACTTTGCGCTGCGTATCTGTGCACGTCTGTATCTACTCATAAATTCACAGACACTTTTATATACATATACGTTATATACACAAACATACATAAATATATACATATAATTTTATACACACACACATATATATATATACATATAAGTGTACACACAAGCACACACACACACACACACACACACACACACACACACANACACACACACACACACA
>NW_014037694.1:0-2574 GCF_001186125.1 Sphaeroforma arctica JP610 | reverse complement strand
TATAAGTAGTACTACACAAACACACACACACACACACACACACACACACACACACACAGACACACACACACACACACATATATATATATATATATATATGATATGAGTGTACACACACACATATTTGTAGATATACGCTTATATACACACATATACACATATGCGCTTGTACACACACAGGCCGAGGAAGTGGCGCCGCCCCCCAGGCCGCTGGTGAGCGTCATCGGATCAATCAACATTGAAGGAGACCTTCCCTTGTGTCTGATCTACTGTGGCAAGGAACACAACAACACCTATTTGGTCACGAATTTGGGACATTTGCGAATCAGGACAAAACGGTCCAATAAAGGAGGACAGTTGCTGTACTCGCGAGATAAGCGCAGCACCGTAACGTCCATGAACAGGGTCAAGCTGGGTATGCGGGTCCATAGACAAATGTGTGGAGATGCAGATATATAACTTTTGTATATATATAGCCGTATATGTGTATCTATATAACTGTATGTACTTGTCATATTATTGCCGTATATGTATATATACAACTATATACTTATCACATATATTGCCGTATATGTATATATATAACTATATACTTGTCATATATATTGCCGTATATGTGTATATATATCTATATACTTGTCATATATATTGCCGTATATGTGTAGATAACTATGTACTTATCTATATATATTGCCGTATATGTGTATATACATAACTATATACTTGTCATATATATTGCCTTTTATGTGCATATATTACTGTGCATACCTACCATATATAAACATTATATGTCTATACATATTTGATTATACTCATCATAAATATAACTTTATGTCTATAAATATTTGATATTGCCTATCATATATAGTAGCCTTAGATGTGTATATATAACTATATATCCTCATCATATATATAGCCGTATATGCGTATAGATAGCAAATTATACCTGTCATATATATAACATTGTATGTGTGTATATAGCTATGTATACATAGCATATATATTGTTGTATATGTGTATATAAAATTATATATCGCTATCATATATATATAGCCGTATATGCGTATAAATAACTAGTTATACCTGTTATATATATATCATTGTATGTATGTATATAACTATATATACCTAGCATATATATTGCCATATATGGGTGTATACAGCTTAATACCGATTGTTTTTTTTTTGCTGAGAGTATATGTTCTCTAGTTGCGTGGACATTGTAGTGCGATATAGCACATCACAACACACACTTGGCAAGAACCACCGGAGAAAGACTCAACTGAGGCGAGTATTGCGTACGATGCACTATGAACTATGCTAGTGATATCCTGTTCATACACATGCCTATTATATGACAATCAAGTAGAGCAGATATGTTCTATAAATAGAATTCTATAAATAGCATATTATAAAAAATTTCTATAAATAACATGCCTATTAGATGGCAAGTCACGTAAAGCAGATATTCTCTATAAATAACATTCTTTTAATAACATTATATGAATAACATTCTATAAATAACATTCTATGAAAAATATTTCATAAACAACATGTCTATTATATGGCAGTCACGTAGCGAAGATATTCTCTATGAACAACATTCTATAAATGACATTCTATAAATAGCATGCATATTACATGAGAATTAAGTAGAGTAGATACATTCTATTCTTACGTACGCTCAACCTCGCTAGAGTACTTGATGAACACCATCACTACAATGCACCCGAACATGCAGTGCATACCATTACATTTACCTACACTACATAACGCAGAGAAGTAAGTATATTCTATTCATACACACGATTACATTTACCTACAACACACAGCGCAGAGTAGTAGGTTTATACTATTCATACACACGATTACATTTACCTACAACACACAACGCAGAGTAGTAGGTATATTCTATTCATACACACGATTACATTTACCTACAACACACAACGCAGAGTAGTAGGTATATTCTACTCATACACACGATTAGATTTACCTACAACACACAGACGCAGAGTAGTAGGTGTATTCTATTCATACACACGATTACATTTACCTACAACACACAACGCAGAGTAGAAGGTGTATTCTATTTATACACAAGCCCCTTTGTTTGTGTATACACATCAACTGCAGACGTATCATCGGTCTCTGCGCGGTTTGCTCGGGTACTCAACCTCAAAGAAGCTGACGAACGCCAGATAAGCTATCACCATAACGCACGCTTAGTCTTTGTGGAACAACGGACACTCATAGACACGTGTGAGTACCATGCCTTCGCCCGGGTGGAGGTGAACGAACCCGTGCTAGCCAATGAAATGACAGGGAATGGCGGCAAGGCCGGCGCCGCAACCAGTCAGAATGCAGAGAATGTTCGGGATAGCAACAATGGGGCTGGTAGCTATGGCAACCAAAGAAGTAGCGCGAAGCGCAGGGCTTCGTCGCCGGAAAGAGACGAACAAGAAGTGACAGAAGGACCAACCACAATCACACGCATCAGCTGTGTGGTGGATCGCATCAATGCAGACATAGCCGACCGAGATGTCAAGGTGATAATCTTCCGACTGTATTATA
>NW_014037695.1:0-4648 GCF_001186125.1 Sphaeroforma arctica JP610 | reverse complement strand
ATATATGTAAACAAATACACACACACATATATATATATATATATATTTGTGGGCAACATGTGTTTGACTTTTAAGCGCCTATCGTATATGTGACATCAACAGATGAAGACACCAACATACATGGATATTCCCCAATCGCAGCTGAATATACTAACTGTTTGTACCTCTATCTGGACCGTGATCACTTTGCATTGAACCTCCACACCTTTCCTCAGTTAACCGACATTCACTTGCCCCTGTATAACTTGCGAAAGACTCGTTCCAGATCCCTCGGGTTACAAACTAAATTCAAGTATCATTCTTCCTCCCTTCTCTCACCACCTAGTAGATGGTAGTCATATCCCCATCAAAGACGCTCTGAAGTATCTGGTGCAGGTGGACTCAATGCAAGCCATACTGGATCCAGACTACTTCATCAACCAGCTCGAGGCGCGTTGGCGGCCTCTGTGAGGATACCTATCTATATATAGAATCCATATATAGAACTGTTTGTACTATCTAGAAATAAGGTACAAGTCTAATTCGAATACACACGGGAGTGCGTGCTGAAGATTGATCATCTACGTCTCTATCGCACGGATCAACATCCGTCAGATGTCCATATGTAGCCGTCTACAATTAATTAAAAGGTGACAGGTTCATGAACTATCCTTACGAATGTCTTTGTGTGAGAACGTTCGACCGTTCATCGCTCTCTGCGCACAGTCAGTCACAACACAGCAGCAGCACACGAAGGGACAGAGGCCCATAATTGTGTGACAGGGTGTTGCATTAGCTAGGTTAGTCTGGTACTTGGAGGGGGGGTGTGTCTACTACACACAGAATTGTACTGCGTTGGACTTTCCGGCCTGTTGGCGAGCTTATAATAATACGTCTGCAAGGAATGGGTCGCCTGTGTGGCTGTCCAGGCGCACACCCTATTTATGGCATTCAATTCACAGTCATCTAATACAATGCATTAGTATATGATAATAAAACGTTTCCTAATTTAGACATTTCAAACCCAGTTGGTATCGAACCAACGCTTGCGAATAAAAGTAGTAGGCTCTATAAGGTACACAAGACATTTGCGAGAAACGGTATGTAAACACCGAGTCCACACCACTGACTAGGGCACCCAGGATTGCAGAGCATGAGGAATTGAAAAGCGAGACTGTAAGTCATTTTAAAATCTACCTACATCACCCTCCTAAAACCTTACAACCCTACCATCCCGCAATGGCCCGTAGCCACCCTGAGAATACCTCAGGGATGTTGTTGTGAACGCATACAGACGCTATAAAGCGCCAAGGTAAAAAACTGGATGGACTTGTCTAATATTTATTCAGTGATTGTGTCAGTGAGCGCGTAAACTTCACCTGATGGATTTATCGGGTCTGATGCTGCCCCTCTACGTCTTCTATTATATCAAAAAGTACACCACCATACCATGAGTGGGCCCTTTAAATCCCCCAATAATTCTACTATATTCATGTATCCCAGCGGTACTATAATAAACGCTCTTTCGTCGGCGGTTTAGGGCAAGGCCAGATGGGCACTACTTCTCGCCCGTAGATCGAGTTCATAATTTCGGCCCATCCACTATACTATAGAAGAAAGTGTGCGGGGTACATAACAGGTGAGTGTTTGGTTTGGTTAAGTTGCATCAACGCAAAATTATTACTCTCTGCCAATTAATTTACACATATTTAACTTAGCGTTGTTAGAATCACGCGTACAGGGATGGTCAACATCCGGTGGGCTGGATCATAATGATGACTTATAGTAGCAGTAGCACACCAGGTGATATTGCATTGTAGAAGTATATTGGCCAATTAATTTCAAGCATGGCCAGCACCTGATACGTGCATATATCTGAATTATACCTGGATTGTATCTAAATTATAACTGAATTATATTTATATTACATCTGAATGATATCTGGATTACAATTGGATTGCATATAAATTATCTCTGAGTTATAACTGAATGATATCTGAATTATATCTGAATTATACCTGGATTGTGTCTGAATTATACCTGGATTGTATCTGAAATATATCTGACTTGTATCTAAAATACACCTAAAATATGTCCGAAATATATCAGAATTGTATCTGGATCATATCTGAATTGTATCTGAACCATACCTGGATTGTGTCTGATTGTATCGGAATTATGTCTGAATTATATCTGAAATAAATCTGGACCATACCTGCATTTTACCTGAAATATATTTGAATTATAACTGGATTGTATCTGAATTATATTTGATAGGTATATATTCTAAATATAGTACCGTTTTCCGGTTCCCAACTGAGTGGCTTGATATACCACTCACTGACACTGTCCTGAAACGGGCTTCCCTATGTCCACTCACCAAAAACACTGCTCGTCTCTTGCCAATGCTTCAATCGACAAATAAATATATCTATAAATCACAACGCCACATACAACCAACACACTCGGCTGTAAATGAATGTTCCCGCTACCAGTGTGTGCGCATTGCGAGACTCCCTAGTGCATGGCTATAGCAGAACTTATTAGCTCCATGGATGACGAGACAGACGCTTCAAACAAAACCACACACTCCAGAAAAACATTGAAAAAACAGTACACGCGTAGGTATACAGTCACACATATAACTCGTAGGCGTTCAATACATACCCATGCCGAGGCACCGAGTGCGATGCCAATATAGCCGCCGATGGTCCAGAGGAGCGGATAAAAGTTGGCCAGAGCAAGGACCAAAAAAAGGGTCGCAGAGAGAATGTAGGTGAGCTGCAGCATGCGATAGGTATAGCGCAAACACGCCAACAGCATCAGCGTGTGTACCATCCATATCATGGACCACAGGAAGTAGCCCCAGGGCATTTCATCTACAGTTACACTGCCAGTGACTGCGCACAGAGAGAGGACGGATGCAGAAGAGCCAGATGAGAGGGTAGGACAATCCTAAGTGTGATGGATAGTATAATAGTGCAGGTAATGTAGGTGTGCGCAGGCTGATTGGAATGCGGGTAGAAGATACGAACATATGTGATTGCACATTTACATCACTCCAAACTACTCGCACAGTGCACTCTACGGCTACGACGGCAACTACCAGAGCCCACTGTGAGGCGTGTATGTACTGAATATACATTAGATTCGAGTGGCGCATCAGGATGAGCACATATGGTATGAACTCGTTCGCAATTATAGTGATGGAGCAACAAAAATTCCTCAGAGCAAATCATGATACCAGAGCAACCTCACATATATCGTGGTACGATAATGATGGGCGCTGTACAGTAGGGCTCCGCTCATGCCTTTTCGTACTAGAGTTAACCTAGTTTGATAGCGAGTTAAACCTAGTTTGATTGCTAGTTGCGCACTCGAGGCGCTGACAGGCACGCACGGGACAATTCATGCACACATGGTATTGAGGACTATATCACAGCCTTTTCTCAAGAGTTTGGACTGAAGGATAAGATGCCGGCACTTACACTGCAGAATATCGAACAAGCCAATCCCCAGCCAGAAGACGCCGTAGTTGACACACGCTGTTGCAACGAAGGTGTTCCCTCGGTAAAGCTGCCGTGAGTGATTGTGGTAGAGATTGGAATTAGCTGGGACAGCCCAAGTGTAAACGACGACGAGGGGTATGATAGCCACCGGTTCTCGTTCGGCTGGGTGCAGGGTATCGAAACCTTAGCAACTACATAACCAAGGAGAGGGGGGGGAAGGGGGTAGGGCATGAAACCACTAACTATTGACCTTACTATAAGTTTAAAGTGTCAAGACCGCTATGAACATTGACCCCAACAACCCATAACGTTAAGCTTGCTACAGTCACTGTACACACACCTCCCACAGACCGGCTAGCAGCTGCGTTAACCCGCCGTAAACTATTCCCAAAACAGCCGCAAGCATGAAGGTGTTCTCCTCAGCGATACCAGCCCAGACAAAACTCTTAAACATCGTTGCCACTCCGAACCCCAGAAGCCCCAATGGCCCGGTTATAGCGACCTCTACCTAAGAGGAAGAAAGAGCCATGTCAGGTTACGATACATGCATGCGTTGCTGTCGAGGTGGAGGGTTGGCATCGGATAACCGTTCGGATAGATGCACCGAAATGTGTAGTACACCGCATTGAATACAATAACAGAACTACTGCGTTTCACTACGTAGTAATGACGTACTACGCTAAAAACAAATCCATTTGACAAAATTAGACAGAACTTAAAATATTATGTCATATAACTTATGGTGCAATACTAAATTAAGAACCACATGTTCGTTATGAGCTTGTTTACAACGTATTGCAGCAACAGAATGACTCTACATATGCTGACGGTTTTCACCAGTTAAGCCCGGATATATATATATAAGTATTGAACACATGTCTATATATAAATATATATATACATATATAGGTACATATACATACACATACATATACTTATACATAAATATAATCATATAATAAATATATATATATATATATATATATATAACACAAATATATATATATATGAATATGTATATATGGCCTATATATATTTATACATTGTACATTTTATACATATACATATACATACTCATATATATATATATATATATGCATAAAACATACCGACATACGTATATTCTACATACATACGTTCATACACACACACACACACAC
>NW_014037696.1:0-4663 GCF_001186125.1 Sphaeroforma arctica JP610 | reverse complement strand
GATCACAGTAAATCAGAATTGTTTACCAAGCATAAAACTTCGGTCAAATACCGGAGGCTTAACAAGGTTTATCCTAGCATCAACCAAGGAGATCATCTAAACTCAGAGAGGGACACATAACTATTAGAGATGGAAATTGATTTCGGAGCCGAAGTGACGGGTGTACGGAATCATCAATATAGAAAATCTCTGATGGGCATAAGGGCATTCCTAAATATCGGAGGACTACAATATAAACGTATAAGGCCAATGATTATTATAATGGAAGCCACGACCAGTTGAAGACGTGGCGACGCTGCCTTCGGATTGGATCATAGATTAAGTGAGAACCTTTTTCACCCTCAGAGATGTTTTTTTAATGTCTCAACGGATTACGAGTCCAATGCATATAAAAGCAGGGTCTCGAATCAAATAAATCACAACTATTCACTTAAAACTTAAAACACTTTAAGATGCTTTAATATCTGAGAACAATAACTTATCAGGTCCGTTTTACCTCTACTCTGAGAATGACAAGCTTCGATTTGAAACCAAAGGTTGAATTCCTTATTTTGGATAAGCCGGTCCAGTGGGACCAATGGAAAGCTCAATTGGATATGATCCTGATGAAACAGGGTCGCCTACAACTGATCGAAGCCGCTACACCACCCGACTTCTACTATGAGACTCAACGTGAAACGTTTACTCAAGAGGATCGTGGAGCCGCGTCTGAGTCAATTTATCATACGATCTCTCGACGACTTCAACAGGAGTTACTCCTTTTCAAGGCATTGGAAACCAAATCTAAGATTAACACCCGGGGAGGAATCGGCCGTTTGAGAAAGGAGCTTTGGGCAACAACAACAAAAAGCAGACGAGAAACGAAACTTTGAAGGCCTTTATTGGTGATATTGATTTGAAGAAAATGGAATTGGAGAAACGCGAGGCTCTACCGTCTGAGATTGACTTAAAGACCGTCTTGAAGGAAGGTCTCAATGAACGCTTTAAATCAGCAAGAACTCATCTCAACACAGTTGATACTGACGTCATGAGTTACGAGGAGCTCTGCGAAAATCTCCGAAAATTCGATATGGAGGAGATTCAAACATCGACCTCCAATACAGAGACTCGAGGAGGAGAGAGAGCACTTTCTGCCAGAGCAGAACGAAAGTGCTTCAATTGTAGCAAACCAGGTCACCTTGCTAGTGATTACCGATCCAAGCATCGCAGACCCAGACCGCACATCTACTCTGACCGCAGGGAAGATCGCAAACCTTATGAAAACCGATACTCCAATAATCGTGGAAATAATTCCGACGAACGACATCACCGTAATAGAGTTGATGAGTCCAAGTCTTAAACAAAGACTATTCAACACCGAAATCTACACCCTACTCACGACGTGCCGACTATCCGTCGAAGAAACCCAACTATCATCAAGACAAACGTAATGAATTTTACAGAAAAACATACAATTTAGGAAATGCGTAAACCTCCTAAAGTAACGTTTAATTTGGACAAGAATGATGAGCAAAATTCGAGTAGTGACGATGAAGGCGTTAGAGCATTCTCAGCAGTTGCCGGCTATGTCGAATCTGACGTCGAATTGTCGGATGATGACATGCCAGAAGCCATCAGGGCAACCTCCGAAAATTGCCCTGGATTTGGGATGAAGCCAAACACCGAGCCGGAAGAGAGAGAATTATCAGATTTTATTCTAAATAATCCAACTTGTAGTTCGGACGAAGACGATGGACCGCCAGGACTTTTACTCGACAGCTCTAAAGAGGACTACGATTTTGACCTACCCAAGGATGGACCCCTGGGACCCCTACTCGACAGCTCTAGTGAGATGACTACGATGTCCTACCCGACCTAATGTCCGACAGCGACTCCGAAGAATATGAAGCTTTTAGTGATAAATTTAATGAGGACGTTATCTCTTCACCAATCAAAGCCATAGACTCTGAGAGAATTTTCGGCCAAATAAGAACCTAGTGGGACTCTGAAAAGTGGAGCCTCAGTCCACATTATTATCGATTTGGAGTTGATATCAAACGCAAAACGTCACTTCACAAACGTACACCTAGCTGACGGGACTATTGGAATCGCAACTCACTCAGGGCAATTGAGTGACGCTGGAAGGGCTATTTATAGACCAACTCTAAAGATCAACCTAATCAGCCATGACACAGTCTGCCTCCTACTATCACCCCAACACCTAGTATATAATTGTGAGCAGAAGCAAGGCGTTTACGTCGTACCCCTGGATTTTTTTAATTTTAAATTTGCTTACGCCGCCAGTTGGCATGAATGACTAGCGCACCCGGATCATTTACCCAAGGACCTGTCACCTATGTGGACAAAGTACTTAGGAAGGGCATTTAGGACCGGACCAGAGGGCCCGACCTACAAGTGGAATTTCAGGACCGGACCAGAGGACCGGACCTGAGTAGAATATTCTAGGACCGGACTCAGAAAGACCAGACCTGCTATTGAGACAGAAAAATTTATTATGAGAGATTGATGACTCAGAAGGTGTCATCATAATTTAGTATCTATAAGAGACGACAACCATAGAGATGACTCAGAAGATGTCATCATAAATTAGTAACCAGGAGACGAAAACCACAGATACGGGTATTTTCATAATAACCCATTGTTAGAGAAAATCTCGTTCCATTTAGGAACGTGATAATAAATACAGCAGACGCGCCGATCATAACGGCACTTCTGACTGAGTTCACTAATTTCAGACTTAACACTCTTTATTAAGTGTTACTTGGTTTTGACCACAGTTTTAAGTGACCGAACTACTGTATTTATTATACTACGTTCGTTAAAGGTTAATTAACTGAGAAGCGACTTAGTTTACTTTTTTTTTTTTACTAACGATGACGGGACCCGAGACCAGACCGTTGCCTACGGTGGGTAAGCAAGCCTGTGACCAGCTGCTGAAATGGTTGCTTGGAACGATTCGACATTTGACCGAGCTATGCGATAAGGTGGATACAGCACGTGTCAAGAAACCTGCACCCGGAGACAACGAGAAGGTGGGAATTCATTTGGAATTGACTCATTTGCTTTTGGAAGCCCAATACTCAATCCGAACCTTGGATAGGCTTAGCCGAGTCCCAGCATGGATTGCGGATCAAGCAGGACACTTGAATACGTTGATGCATGTGAAGGAGGCAAAGGAAAAGAGTCGCCTCATTCAAGAGCAACTCCGTCAACTCCGTCAATCGTCAACGGCCCAGGCGACAGTGGATGATGATTTTTCTGAGACTGAGGCCGAACCAACCGCGCAACAACATTGGGCTCCTCAATACCCAACACAGGCAGAGTTGCCACCAACCGACCAGTCAGAGTCGACAACTTTGGTGAAACACCTGATAGAATTTTTTTGGACCCAGCGGACTCACATTTGGACATGGCTACCCCTCAAAATTTGTCATCGTCGGCGAAGCGGTCCTTTGAGGCATTTCGCAGAGTGATGAAATCTTCACGTCAACAGCCTACTCACGGTCAAGCGGCAGCGAATTTATTCAGGGACAAATTACAACAGCATCGTCGTCCGCAATCTCTAGAAGAATGGAAGGAGAACTGTCAGGATAATGCAAATGTACCTATCGATACGCTTGCATACCGTAAGCACTTCCCTGTTCACCACGATCGCTACCTGGAAGACCCGCAGGAGGTGAAACGATGTAAGATATCACCACCTACGAATGCGTGCACTATTGAGTCTACCGCGGCAGAGATGAAAACGCAGGTATTCCTTCTCACCCAACGTATGTTGCAAGCAGAAGCTGAAGGACGCACTGAGGACGCTCGTTCGTTGCAGGGCTTAATTCATACATCTAACGAGACGTTGAAGACTTGCTCAATAACGGCCGATAAACGGACACCCAAGGAATGGCCACCTAATCCACAGGGCAGCTATTATTTGGATAATCCGCAGAAGATACAGTTGCATGCGTTTATTTTGGATTGGCATAAGAATGCAAAATTTCACAAATTAGACCCGATTTATATGCAGATGGGCCTACGTAGGGCACTACAGAAAGAAGGAGCAACCAAGACGCTTTTAGATTTTATTGTGGAGAACGAGCAAAAATTGCAGTCTATGTCATTTCAGGACGCCACTGCTTATATTGTACGCACACACGAACAAGATCTGGGGGATAACGCATACAGGAATGTATTGGCGTGCATGAAGTTAAACACTTCGGTGTCACTCGAGACACAACTCCGGAGTTTCGAACGCAAAGTCGATTTTATGGAGATGCGACAGTATGAGAATCCGCTACAAGTGTACCGTAATCATGGTATGCTCAACCTAATCAATCAAGCTGTGGGGGGTGCATATTACCGTGATACTCTTTGTATGCACCCTAACTAGCTCCTCTTCTGCATTGCTAACTGTCTCACGTGCGCGCTTAATGCATTTATTTCCATTCTACGTCGTCTGACACTGTCGATTCTACATTGCTACCTGCTTTTCTCGATCACCGCTATCTACCCATTGTCGTCGCTGTACTCGCCCACACCTATGAAAATCTGCCATATCGACCTTCTCTACGCCAAATTACGTTCTTCTATACCCCTAACTGCGATACTGCATCATGTTCGTGTTGTGCGGACTGACTAGGCCAGTCAAAACATTGTTCACATGTCCTATGGG
>NW_014037697.1:0-4663 GCF_001186125.1 Sphaeroforma arctica JP610 | reverse complement strand
GTGTGTGTGTGTGGGTGGGTGGGTGCGTGCGTGCGTGTGTTGTGTGTGTGTTGAGGGTGTGTGGGTGCGGAA
The DNA here is from genome assembly GCF_001186125.1 of Sphaeroforma arctica JP610. NCBI lineage: Eukaryota > Ichthyosporea > Ichthyophonida > Sphaeroforma > Sphaeroforma arctica. The sequence goes on along the minus strand of NW_014037697.1, from coordinate 4,591 downwards.
TGTATATGTGTATATATGCATACATGTTGAAGTGTGTGTGTACGTACATGTATATACGTATATCTTGCTTACCCACGTCATCGGGAGTATCCCTCTCATCAGGACCCATGGATGGCTCGTTGTTATTAGTTGAAGACTCTGTGTGCATCTCGACGTCGTCAAGCACGACATTCCAGGCCACATCTTGAGAACATTCATTGCATACGAGTTATTTTCAACGCCAAATGAGTGGTATATTCGAACGAGTATATGACCAGTTTAGAAGGCCTGGTGTTCACTTTAATTGATAACTATAGGTTGATTCGATAAAAATGAGAATGCTTAGAAACCATAATCAATTTCGAAATCAATTCTAAACCATCGATCTGTTCATCACTTAGACAGTCGCCCGAATTCAGACACCGGCAATTTGAGCATGCGAATAAGCCGTGGAAAGTTCGCATGAATGAGAGCCTAAACACATCTACTGTCTCACACACCTTCTGCATCACCCATGAAATCCATATCACATCCATCCAGCATCTCATACATACGGCTGACGCCCCCATTGGGGTGTGTGTGCGTCTCAATACTATGTCTTCTCTGTAGCCCAATTCGGTCTGCGTCTAAAGCAGTCATAGTTGCCACCTACATTGACAAAAAAGATTGCTTTGCGTAAGTTTTAGAGGTATATATATACATGCACCGGCTAGCTAATGTTACCAAAAGGCGCTCAAAGCTTCCATCTATAAATATACACGAGTATGTGAATAAGCTTGTAGGTGAGTTTTATCTGTTTAAGTTCTACTCACACGATGGTATATCTATATTTGTAGGTGAGTTACACACATTGATATGTTCTTGAAAAAAATATCTATATGAACAGATGAGCAAATAAACTCTTCAGGAAGTGCACAGTGTCACACCACTACGATGGCCCTACTCACAGGCACAAAAGCTGCTAAGACTGATCGGTCGGTTGATAACAAGAAGTACTCCATCGGGGGTTAAAAGGATCACAACGAGTCACACAAGCACACACACATGTATATATGTACATACATACAGGCACACACATACCAGTTATACTGATGGTACACATGTTTATATAAGCAAGTATACGCTTCTGGATATATACGTATGCGTGGCTCAATGTTGGTCATATTTCTTGCAGTACACATGACAATATATTCCTGCATGCTCCTCTGCATATATTTATACATACACATACACATTCACATACACATACACACACATGCTTGTACACGTACACGCACACATACACATATACAACTACATACACCAATACATACACATACACACACTAATATACATACACACACACACACAAACACACCTCACTGTTGGTCCTACTCACATGTACGCAGCTGCTACGGCGGCGTGGTAGGCAGGTTTCTCTATCATCTCCAAAGGACATGAGCGAATACGTCTGGCCCAGCCCACGACCTGTCTTCGTATCTTCACTCAAATACGTGGCCAAGCTCTGATGTCCTTGCGAGCTCGTACCCATAGTCTCGTGCCGATTGGCCCTACACCGTATCTCCTCGATAGAGTCCTCATCCGTAGGGCCTATATTCACTGCCTGACCCTCGGCTGTAGCTGGCGTCTCGGATGCGCCCACACCACTCAGACCTACCGTGTTCTGTATACTGGCATCTTTATTCCCAACAGGCGGGTTAAATAAGCCTGCCTTGGCGTGGCTGGGGTTCCCATTCACACCCGCACCTCCGTCATCTCGTCCAGCTAAACCGGACCGGCCGCCACTAATTGACCTGGCCAACCCAGACGACACAACACCAGCACTCCTCACCACGCTCGACCGTCCTTCACTACTAGTCCTGACGAACCCAGTCGACACCCCAGGAGCACTACCCACCCAGGACGCCCGCGTTCCCGTACTAGTCCCCGCTACACTAGACCGTGCTGCAGTACCTTTTCCCGCCAAGCCCGACGGCAAGCTTGTAGCACACCCCACCCGGGTAGAGTGTACGTCGGGTGTGCTGGACCCCCTCGCACTCGCACTCCCCCGGCGTTGGCTGTGGTGACTAATGTTCTCTGGCCCACGCAGCGAGTGGGTGGTGTCTGTAGTGTCGGTAGTAGTGGAAAAGGGCAGTGGTATATCCGCACTCCGGCACCTCATGATGGCCAGAGACGTACTAGACACAACCCCGCCCACACCCAAGCTACTCCGAGCTGGCATTGGCACGCACACGCTCGCGCGCCGGTCCTTGTTTATAGTCCTGTTTCTCCCATCGGGCACCAGGGAGAGGCCGAGTAGGGCGCTCGATAAAAGTCCACCAGTGCCCATTTTGCTGCTACCGCCGCTATCTACTGCACTGAGAGAATTCTTACTCGCGTGTGGAGATGTGTTGGCATGCCGGCCTCTGTTCTGAGAGGTTGTTCTATTTTTAGCCAGCTCCGGGCTATTTTTGGAACCGCACGGAGCGACTCTGAGATCTTGAGACCCAGTAGGAGTGCGAGATCGGCCCCTCGTGCTCTCACTTCTACCTGTGCTCAACCCGTGCAAGCTCGTCGACAAACTCTCCGCTCTCCCACGGGGAGATTCCCGATTCTGAGATTCCCGATGTTTGTGTTTTTGGCAACTGTCCGGATTTGGGTTGAGTAAACTTCGCAATTCGGGTTCACTGCCACTTGCACCCGCGGGCTTTGGGTTGTTCGCGCCACAAGACTCTGATAAACCGGTGGCAAGGTGTTGTTGTGATAGTAGAGATGGAATGGATTTTCCTAGTGTCGAGCTTTCACGTTCCTTTGGCGTGGGTACAGCGTATTGGTAGTGTAGGTCGAAAGACCCCCCCGGAGAGCCTGAGTGGACCAGAACATACAGACACAGTTAAGACCAGATGCAGGGAGTGTAGGACTTTGGTGAGCCGATAGAATACATGATAGATCAGATGTTGTTATGTCACATACGCTCACTCACATGCGCCCGCGTTCATATCTGCCACCACACGTACCATTCAGCACAACGCTCACACACATAGACCTGTTGGGGACCGTACACGGGGCGACGCTGAATGGCCGAACAGCCATACCTAACAGACTGGCCTATCAGAAACACTACATGCATGAGATGCGCTACACAGTATCAATACCCACCACACCACACACCACACACCACCGCACCACACACCACACACCACCACACCACACACCACATACCACACTCTATGACACATATTCGATATCCAAGACATACACTACACCTCTGGACATACAATCTCTCGCATAGACATTCATTCACATCTGCGACCAAACGCGCATACACATACCTGTTGGGGGTCGCAAACGTACAGGTGGCCGTGAGGAATAGTATCCTTCCTTGCTCGGAGACGGAGAGATGAATGCAGAATCGTAGCTATTAATATAACTGGATCTATTTTTAGAACACGGGATTGCCTGCGGTCGGCTCGCTGTCTTACTGCTCACGAATCCGCCTAAACGTGTACCGAATTGAAAGTTTTCAGGGCGATGTTTTTTTTTAGGTAAGTGCTTCAAGCGGACAACGATTGTCAGAGTCCCAAATCCCAAATCCCAAAACCAAATGCAGAAATCCAGATTGCATATTATCTAACATGTGCAAATAAGGCAAGCATTCGTGTATGTGCATAGGTCTTCCTTGTCGCTGGGATAGCTGACTTGGACCGTGATACCACCACGCACCCCCTGTTTGTCTGACGATTGTATAAAATCCGACAGATCCGACATCTGACGACATACATATATGCAGATATATGTGATGTACTTGTACAATTACAATTATACACAGAACACACCACTGCAATAGATTCCCGACCGTGTCGTTTGAACAGCTGACTTAGACCGCGACACAGCCGCGTGTGTCTCATTCTCGTACGACGATTCCGACAAATCCGACAAATCCAACCCATCCTCAGACAACGTATGCACACCGAAGCGCGTGGAGCCGGGTGTGGCTGTGCCACCAGTGTGTGCGTCTTGGTGCACTCGCGCATGAGCTTGTGCGTATGCGAGAGGAGGGCGACTAGTGTATGTGCCTGTGCTTGTTCGGGTACGTGGGTGTGGTATCTGCGTGTGTGTGTGTGTGTGTGTGTGTGTGTGTGTGTGTGCGTGTGTGCGAGTGTGTGTGTGTGCGTGTGTGCGAGTACAGGGATGTAGCGGTTGCGTGGCCTGAGTGGGAAGCGCGCAATTGAGAGTGTGTGTATTGCGTTGCGGATCGTCCCAGCCAATCACGGGGGTGCTGCTTTTCTGGGCCGGGCGCCGGCTCGTCTCCAAGTGCTGTTCTTGTCCTGATTTTCAGAATTGTGATAAAAATTAAGATAAAATCGGGATTAGGATTAGGATTTAATATGTACACGCTGATATTGTACAAGACTTCGAGCAAATAGAGCTAATTAAACTAATTTGTAGATAAATTATATCGCAAATTCGAGACTAAATGCGAAAATATGAATTTTACAGATGGTGATATTAGGTCTGAAATAGTATGTACTCGTGTGATATAGAGGTTCATCCACTACAACAGTATTCTTGTCCTTAATTCGACCCAATAGCTAATACCGTGCAAATCAATAAACCTGCATATCAATATACG
>NW_014037698.1:0-4678 GCF_001186125.1 Sphaeroforma arctica JP610 | reverse complement strand
GGCGTACTGGGCGGACTGTTTAAATTTCTGGAGCTATGAGAGCAGAGTATGGTTGGCATTTTTTTCTTTCTATACTGGAGTATCATATTTTTATGCATTGTAAACTGATTGGAGCACGTTTAGAGTTTTTACTCACTATTCTCTCTTCAGAGTGGTTAGTTTATTCAGAAGCAGAGCTCATTCCCTACTTAATTTGTTTTGGAAAATCAATAGAAGGTCCAATACAAGAGGAAGAGTATTTACACGAATACAAATACCCAAAGTTCACCATCCGATCCACGGATTGAAGCCCCAAAGCCGTATCAGTCGCGAGTTGTCACAGATCACTGCCAACAATCATCAATTCATCGTGAGTCTGACTCTACTAGGGAGTAGAGATCCAGTAGTGGTCGAGAGAATTGAAGGTAAATTACGAAATTGCTCTCAGTGAGTAAAATCCGTGGCATCTACACAAGTAGTTGTAATGTACAATATTATACCCGAATATACCAACAATATTGAGTAGCCCCATGTGCGTTGAGATTTCTATTACAACTTTGCATACTATTTATGTGCTGGCCACCGCTCAAAATAGTTCATTTGTTGACATGTATTGTCTACATATTTCTTCTGGTCTATTTGCACTAGTCAGCAGCTTTGCTGCACTGACTCTGGCTCAGCCCGTGGGTACGCAGCATCCTCTCACCTATACTAATAATGGTTATATAGGTAACACCTGGATCGAAAGTTTTTGGACCACTAATGACAATGTCTACTGGCGCTGCACCCGACCTGGTCTGATCGCCATCACCTACGACGATGGACCAGCTATAGAGCTTTCTTCTTCTGACCGCACATACAAGGCCCTCGATCTCCACTCCCGCTTGGGCGTACCCGCCACCTTCTTCGTCCTGGGCAAGTACACCGATGTGGACGACCCCGCGTTGCAACAGAAAATTCACGACGTGCTTCGACGCATGGTGGATGAGGGACATCAAATCGCACACCACTCTGTAACGCATAAGCGTATCACGGAGAACCCCAATTTTATTGCTGAACTCGAGGAGCAGAATGCTTGGTTTGCTGCCAACTTTGTGTACGGAGATATTCTTCGTAGCTCGAACGGTGTCAGATATGTGCGACCACCCTACCTCGATATGGACGATTTGAGCGCCAATGCGCTTGGGGCCGCCGGCTATAAGGTCGTGCAACGCTCGGCATCTAGCAAAGATACAACAGTGGGAAACACCGCGGACATAGGAAGTTCTCATATTTGGTGTGATACCGAGTCAGGCTACAGCTGCCCCACAGAATACCCTGCGCCGCTGAATGCAGAAATCTCTGTGTCCCAGAATTCTTGGATAGGTCTCTTTCATGACAGGGGGGCAGCGTTTGACTCTTCCATCACCGCCGAGTTCATGATCACGCGTGCGCGTCAGATGGGCTACCGCTTTGTGACTGTCGCTGAATGCCTCGGGGATAGTCCTCTATGCTCGTGTCCGGAGAATGCTTTCTGTGATGAGAATCGCGATTGCTTTTGCAACGAAGGCTACACCATGATTTCAAATCAGTGCGTTGAAAATGCGGACGAAGTTAGTGATCAAAATCTTTTGGACTCTAGTCCGAACCTTTGTTTTTTAATGTAAATTTTACACTTCTTGTACTTTGATCATGACCCTCACACGTTTCCCTTCTTTCTCGATTGTCAAAGGTATTCGCATGATGCTCACCCTTTGTTTACTGAATCTACAGTGTCTGCCTGAGCTTTCTTGCTCACCCGGAAGTATTCGACTGGGGAACAAGTGCGTGTGCGAGGACGGCTTTCAAATGAACGCCGATCTGACCTGTGATGACATTGACGAATGCCTGACTGACGGCATCTGCTCAATGACACCGGGTTCGGAGTGTATCAACACCCCCGGTTTTTTTACCTGCGCGTGCCCAGAGAACACAGCCTTGTTGAACGGGCACTGTATCATGACGGGGTGTTCCGGGTGCCCACCGAATGCAGGCAACATCAATGGCGAGTGCATGTGCGCTGATGGCTATGTGAAAGACGGTGGGGGAGCATGTGTGGACATTGATGAGTGTGCGCTTGATGCATGCGCCGCTCTGACGAACACCGAATGTGTAAATACAGACGGTTCCTTTGTCTGCCAATGCCAACCCTTCTGGCTGGGACCAGCTTGCATAGAGTACGACTATTGTGGAATGGATCCGAATGCGTGCACCGGAGCAGGGTACAGTGGCGAATGCAGCAACAGTGGATCCGGACCTGTGTGCACCTGCCTGCCAGAATGGACTGGAGATAGCTGTGAGATTTCCAAAGGCGATTGTTACGCTACTGTCCAGTATCCTGTTGGGGCTCTGAATCCGGACTCCGGCCAAGAAATCGCTTTTGCGAGCCTAGGTGTAGGTGAGTATGCTATTTTTTGCGTAGTCGTTTCATTTTCCATCACACTGTTGTAATACACTCTAACCAACTTCATTTCTATATAGGTGCGTGTCTTATGGGGTTAGTGGTTGACGTGGGCACCTACCGGATGAACGGCCAAGAGTTTATTGACGCGCCTTTTGAGATCTATATTGATAATAACGATGACGAAACGGACGGCTACACCGGTTCCGCCGTGACTGGTGCGCGCTGGCGTGTCAAGTACCACAAGGTAAGGCGTGTCTCCCTAGCATTCCAGGATATGCTGTCTTTTTTTTTGTAAATTTTGTATCGGTAATTAGCACACGCTAACCCAACTTTTCTTTTGTATACCAGGTATGCGAATACCCGACCGCCTCTTCTACTTACACAGGTTGCAGCACCATTGCCAATGCCGACGTGAATGTAGTCGACAATGGTCCTGCTGGCGTTTCGCTAGTCATTCCGTGGGAGAGCTTTGGATTTGCCAATGCTCCAGTGGGCCAGACATGGAGGATAGGAGCCCGAAGCAGCAACCTCTTAAGCGATACCCGTGCATATCTTCCCGACACCCGTTATACCGATGCCGTTCCCATAGCGTACACCATCGCCCTACCCGGGACGCGCAGAGACACTGGAGAAATTATGGCTCGAGCTAAGGGTGGTAAGAAGTGCAAGGAAGGGACTTGTTCTGGACGAGGAACGTGCACCCAGGGTGAAAGAGGTGCCGTTTGCTGGTGCGAGGATGGATTCGATGGCGAGGGCTGCGAAGTGTACGATGTCTGCTCGTTAGGGGATAATCCTAATTCGGCCTGTGAGAGAGTCAGTGGTGTGAGCACTGAGTGCATATCGAGTAATTCTGGCTTCACATGCGCGGGTCTGCCGAATGAGTTTCGGATGGACCCCAACCTTGATCTCGCGCTCGCGTCAGACACTGTGCTCAAAGGTGACGCAGATCTGGACACACGCACCCAGGCGACGCTGTGGACGGCACTAAACTGTCAACAGTTAGTGGAGCACGTGGTACAGTCGATCCTGAGACAGGCACTTGTTGTGGAGCTGCGCAGCTATTTGTTTACAGAGATTCAGATCGCCAATGCTAGATGTGCGAGCGATACGATAGCGTTTGAGAAAGAGCTGGGCAAACGGTTGAAGGAAGCGGCTAAAGTGGATGATCAGGCGGACTTGTGGATGCAGGCGATCGACTGCGATACCAAGGGCAAATGTAGCGGGGTGAAGGAGAAAGAAAACCAGAAGAAAAACCATTAACCTTCTTCACCTTCAGAAAAATAAATATACCTGGTATATAATACCTAATAAAACAAATCTAGTTGCACTTCTCATCTTAATCTAACAATGAATTGTGTCACGACTATTTATCTTCCTTTTGTGGAGTGATCTTGAAGCTATGGTAATGTGCGATAAATACAAAACTATGTAGAAGAGCGAGTGGTATGATGAATTCCAGGTGGCGAAAGAATTGAATTGAAAAATTCGCTACACTAATCAACAATCCTATATAATTGATTAGGTGGAATGTTCCTTTCATAATGTTCCTTTCATATCTCTATTGAGTGGAGTGACAAGAGTCCTTGGGAGTTTGCACACGGATTCTGAGTAGTATATTGTAATCTGGATAACTTTAAAGTGACAGCGTTGTCCCATGCCGGCTATAATGGTATGGTAGTTGACTACAGTACAGCCCAGAGTGTGGACGCAAGGAGACATGGATTGTCCAAAATTGATACTCCTGCTGGTTAAAGGGCATAGGTATTGTCTGATCTGAGTTGTACAGTTGGGCAAACTACGTATTGGTATATGTTAGACTCTTTCCATTTAATACAAACTGTACTCTGGGAAAGTTGGTCGGGACCGGTGTGGAATACATATAACCAATTTTGAGCTCCTGTTCAGCTTACAATGCAAGTAGGACCACGAGAATGGCATAATTCTTTGGTAATATCTACGCGTTAGACTCCTAAAGTACTTTTTGAAATAGACTATCAGTGTAGAATTACATGATCCAAAGCACGACTCGGATGGTGATTCGGATGCTTTCATTATCCACTGTACGTTGGTTTCATATGTAAGCCCTACACGTAGCCAAATTTCGGGCACAAACGTGCGTGTTTGCTCTTCATTTGTCTTGTGCTCATTATTGTGCATGTTTAAGTTGGTAAGTGCGTAAGACCGTTCCTTAAATAGGTATAACAATATAACAATATAACAATATAACAATATATCTATATATCTATATATCTATATATCTATATATCTATATATCAA
>NW_014037699.1:0-4679 GCF_001186125.1 Sphaeroforma arctica JP610 | reverse complement strand
GTGTGTGTGTGTGTGTGTGTGTGTATGTATCTGTGTGCGTCTATAATCTTGATACATCTTAGCAACCACGTTGTAGTATCCATACTTCAAACATACTCCCTGGAGGCAAGTCCATAGCACATCTGAGCAACCTTTTGTAAAATAACCTTCTCAGCGATGATGATCTCCACGGTAACGTCGACGCCTTTCGTCAGTCTGTGCCTTGTGCTGGGTCTCAGGAAACTGTGGTACGTGCTGAGGGAGACGATGATCCTTACTTCCGCCAGCCCCAGGCCGATACTGCGACTGCGGAAAGTGCGGTACTTGATCATGTCACAGAGAACGATATCTATGGCAATGTTGACACCTTCCGCCAAGTGGCTGCCACTTCTACTATGTCGGGTGTGGGCGACATACCTACCGAGGGTGTCCTGCTGAAAGCGGAGGATATACCTGCTGGGTGTGGCGGTAACCATGGTGATAGCGGTAACCATGGTGACAGTGACCTGTACGGTAATGCTAGTATATTCCTACAAGCTATACCACCTACTACTTCCGGTGTAGCTGACATACCTACGGAGTGTGGCGCAGACCCCTATACCAATGTGGACACACTGCCACTCGTTCCGTCTGGGGAAAGTGCGGTACTTAGTGACGGCCGTACCGAACTGCCGATGAGCACTGCAGGCGTGTCTGTGGTAGAGCCGTCTATGGAGACTACACATACACACAGTGATCACATACCACCAGTCCCTGGTAGTAGCTGTGGGGACGAGGAGAGGGGTGTGGGTAATGGCATGAACGGCAGAGGTACGGCTGGGTGTGGTGCAGAGGCTGCCTACACTAACGCTGCGTCGCTCAGATCCCTTGGGAAGACACCTGCGGACAGGACTATTGGGACACCCTGGGACACGGCCGTTTGTGTGTATGAGGCCCAGTTTGACTTCCACAAGGCGTTGCTATCTGTTCCCGTTCCCTTATCACATAGCGTGGGTGAGGGTTTAAACCCTGGCGATAGACAGGCGAGTGCTGATGAAGCTTGCGATACCACTGGTCGGAGTGCTTCTCTGGGCTGTCCCGTTATCGAGTCCGAGGGTAAAGCGGTAGAGGAACCCAAGACACCTATCGGGGCCTGGTTTGGCGCAGGGCGTGTAGTCGTTTCCATGGCAACCATAGACACTGAGAAAACTGACACAGACAAGGCCTCGGGCACACCAGCCATAGACACAAGCAGCAAGGATGTCAAGACCATCATCGCCACCATCAATCGATACAGTAGCATGGACGTACTCCAATCGCTGCCTGTGCCAATGCCTGGTAGCGGTACAAACAGCCCGCGCAGCGGTAGCCGGGTTGGTAGCTATACGAGGTTGGATGTGCCTACGGTGTGCCTACCTACGAAAGGCGTACCGGTGACGGATTTACCGTCTGGCTCAGCTGGTAGTGCAGGTCTTAATAACAGCACTGTAGTCGGCTGTGTGGGCAAAGGCGAAGGATCTGCCATGGGTATGTGCAAGGACGCTCAAGCAGGAACTGTTACTAGCGTATGTGAGGAAGACACGGCCGAAAACAAGGCCGCTGTGGGTATCACCACAGACTCTGCAGCCCAAGACGTGGCTAAGTGCTCTGCCACCCGACACACAACGAGCACCGTCCACCCTACTCAGATCATCACAATGGTCAATGCACATACGGATATTAGCAACACCACTAACATTGTCCACACCACATCTGTGAGCCCTACCCACGCACAACACACCGCCAAGAACATCACATCGACGGACACGACCAATACAAACAGTGGCAGAACCTTTGCCGATACCCGACCCCTTGGCAAGGATATCCACGCCACCAAAACCGCCCGGAAGGATTATCCCACAGACGCGCTGTCTGTTGGGACTGATGGTAACCATGGCAACCTCGAGCCGGTTGGACTCGCGCATACCACAGAACCTTCTCCTTCTTCTTCGATCTTGCTTGGGAATCCCAGGGTGAAGAAGGACAACGTGAATGTGTGTGCGGTGTCACACACATCTGCAGTACACACACCGCCAGTACCCAGCATGTTGCCACGGTCGATTCCGGCCTTGCCGCCCACCGTGACTATAAATAGTCACCAATCAGAACCCGGCAGCCCGAGCAACATCCACATCATGCCCTTCCCGTCCCTGTGCACTCTGCCTATGGCCACAGTCACTCTACCACCCACACCCAGATTACCAGCCCAGACACCATCGAGTACAAACAGAAAAAGCAGCACCAACAACCCCCTCAATACTATCAAGGCCATGGGGGGTATGAAGAGTCTTCACAAATCCAGCATGCGTCCCAAGAGCACAACTATGACTCTGCCCACGGCACCCCCTGCGCTCAAGTCGTCTGAGGATGTGATGGCCGGTATTGCGGGTGTGTACTGTACTGTGTGGGTATTTCGGGTGTGTACTGTGCTGTGTGTTAGTGGCATGTCCCTCAGATGAGGAGTGTCTCGTAATGCATGTGCACTACAGTACTATATCAGGAATATTTGTTGATTAATTAAACGGCTATAGTTGTACTTTGATTTAATGATATAGTACCCTGTGTTTTATTCATTCGTACTACTTCAGCGCAACATACGTGGACTGTGCTAACATTAGTTGCTTTCTGAATACACACAACTCAATACAGCGATGTCACTGTATGACGGCAATGCCTCCACTGGCTTCCATCCGCCCGCCCAACCTCGTGGCTCAAACGACTGCCCTTCCACGCGCGGGTCACTTACGCGCACGTAGGAGAACGGCATGAGAATGGATATGTGGTAGGTACATATCTGGTGGGTACGCATATGGAGCGTGTTGTGGTGCTCTTCTGTCAGCGATTGGACTTTGATTAACGGAAAGCGTTCCTTGCCTTGGCTATGATCAATCCACCGGCTTCCAGTCATTTATACCTATTACCACCGTTACAGTTGTACGCTAAACATATACAGAACGTATTTGCTTAGGTCTCCTGCTATTCGTCTGTTCGCAGCAGTGATATGTTCACGCCTGCATTGAAGGACGTCAATCTTCCACTTGTATTTAATCATTTCCGTTCGCCTGTTACTTTGTAGATTTTACTCTGGAAACCGGTACTCTCCCAAGCTCAATATGTGTATATTGCACATAAGTATAGTACATACGAAACTTTGATAGCCGTTCGAACACATGTACATTTACACTTCCCGGATTAACGAGCCCATCCGTCATCCCCAACAATCCCTCACTCCTAAGTTCGTGGTTCTTCACGTTTTGATTTCTAGGTGTTATGACTGAACGTCAGGTTGGGCTGAGCAACGCTACTTGCAGAAAATAGCAGTGAAAGTGGACGTCGTAGCGTCACTCACAGACGCCAACATGACAAGGCACGCCGAGGGTTTACCCCTATTCAGGAGATCAAGTACAACGGCATGATACATAAGCAATTCGAACTGAATAAATGTTCCGTTTAAACCCTATCCAAGGGATCAAGTACAGTCATGATATATAAGTAATTCGAATTGAATCTGTGTTTCGTTTAAACCCCTTCCCAGAGACCAAGTACAACCGCATGATACACAAGTAATTCGGACTGAATAAGTGTTTCTTTTAAACCCTATCCCAGAGATCAAGTACAACCGCATGATACACAAATAATTCGGACTGAATAAGCGTTCATTTTCAACCCTATCCTTGAGATCAAGTACAACCGCATGATACACAAATAATTCGGACTGAATAAGTGTTCCTTTTGAACCCTATCCCTGAGATCAAGTACAACCGCATGATACAAAAGTAATTCGGACTGAATAAGTGTTCCTTTTGAGCCCTATCCCAGAGACTTATTACTAAGGCATTGGATATATTGTTATCACAGACGCATCGAATAAATGTTCCGATTTAAAGTGAATGAATGTTCCGTTTAAACCCCAACCAATGCATTAAAGTACAACAGCATGATACATAAGTATTCAACACTACGATTTATTGCAAGGAACGATTGCACCTATCATCGTCAGTTGGAACCACTTAAGCGCTGGAGGAGCTCTGATTGTGTCACAGTACAGACACATCAATTAAATGTTCCGGTTCGAGCCTGTCACATCAACGTGGGAAATACTCCCTTCAATTAACCGATGAAATCAAGTTCGTGAGGGTTTACCGTTGGAATTACCAGTTAAACTATGCAGTGTAGAACTGTACGTTACACTTCGGTTGTGGCAGGAATTATGTCATTGGCAAAACATTATATGAGGTGTACTGCTCGCTCGCTCGTATTTTATGAAGGAGTATCCCAAATTTAATGGGCTTACTTCTATCAGTGTGTGAGTGCATTTAGTCGAGATGCATCGTTCAGAGATCTCCAAGACACTTACGGCATACCTAGTATGTCCTGGTGAGTCCCTACCATAGACTAGCAAATAAAAATAGAGTTCTTAAACAGTGAGTTTATATAGTCCACAATATCGATGAACTGGGGAATAAATTGATGTGGAGAGCAAGATTGTAGTAAATAGGCAGCACGAACCTCCTGGCTCTTGAAGGATTTCAACGTACTGTACAGATAAGAGTGAACTCGCACTATGAAAGCCATATAAATTATAAAAAGTTACTTGCAATATACAATTTATTTATTTTTCGTAGTATATATATATATATATATATATATATATATGTCGTGTAAGGATCGCTATATTTAAG
>NW_014037700.1:0-4686 GCF_001186125.1 Sphaeroforma arctica JP610 | reverse complement strand
GTGTGTGTGTGAGTGTGTGTGTATGTATGTATGTGTGTGTGTGTATGTGTGTGTATTATATATGTAAATATATATATATATATATATCAAAGGTGTGAGAAGAGAGAAGAGAGGGGGGAGGAGCGGGGAAATGTCAGATTAGGTGGAATCGACAATACTCGTTTGCAGCAGGGGGTAGTTAACTAATAAAAATAGTATCAAAATACGCTGATAAATCCGACAAAAGATCACTATTTACCGACGCCTGAAACCGAGCTTAGCTCACTTCGCCCTCTTGTTGACAGGGAGTATCCTACAGCTTTATTATGTTTATTGGGGTTTTACATAGCCTACAAAAAAAAACGAGCTAAATATGATTTTTGATTTTTAGGACAGACCACTCGACACGAAAACGGTAAACATAACGTATATAATATCGTATTGTAAACGTTTGAACGTGCATCGTTTTGAAGTCAGGGGCCCAGCCGCTCAAACCCAGCCCCCAGGGCAGCCGGGCAGGGGCCACTATGCCGGTTTGGCGGCCGGAGTAAATACTATATTTTTTTTTAAACTCTAGAGAGTGAGGGTCTGTGTGTGCAATGTGTATTTTAAAAAAAACAAAATTACTAAACATGTAGTAAATAGAGTGCGGCCAGAAAGAATGCAGGAATGTTTTTCTCAAAAATATTTAAAAGCCGTACTTACTTCAGATTCGTGGTCTGTACCAAATTTGGAACCGTCTCGCTATATAATTGGTCCGATTTGTTAAAACAAGCCTACAAAATAGGATTAAATCAAGAAACCTCATCGAAATCCATACACATAACTCGTATAGCACCCCAGGAAGATTCCTTGACCAATGGAACCAACAGATTGTTCCAAGATAAAATACACGCTTCAATAACTCAACATTTAAGTCCTAAATCCCAGATAACGACCACAATAGCAATATCATCATTGAATTTGGGTTCAATTGGACCTTGCGTATTGTATCTATAAATACCATATGCGGGGCTGCCAAGAGACATCACTATCTATAATAATAAAAACGATAAGAGTCCCCCAGGGGCCCCAGGCTCAGCCTCCCAGGGCCCCGCCCCCACGTCCCACGATATATATTCCCAACAACCAACAAGAGGCGAATAAAAAAAAAATCAACGAAAGAAGTGATCCAATTGTACAATTCCTGAAATAGGCATAGCAATCTGTCTTTTAAAAAAAAATAACTGAATATAACACTTGCTATCTGATTAGTTCTTGTACTAATTGTGTGTTTTGTTTTAAATCTATCGTTATCGAGTCAAGGCTAATCACTATAATTGGGAATAATGAAAATAGTTTACTACATTCATATCGTTGTTTATCATATGTTCCGTATTAAATTACTCTGGGGAATTTAACCTTATCGAAAGTATTAAAGAAAAAGTTGGAAAAAACAAAACAGGGCACAGGGCACACAGGGGAGGACAACTGCGCCCCTCTATTTAAATACTTACTCCCCTGTGAGAGAGATAACAATTTTGATATTTATGGTTAAAAATTAGTAATAAAACTATTAGGAATTAGGGCTATTATCCCGTGACCGGTTCTGATAGTTGCGGTCCGAAAGCCCAAACTTCGGGTCCGAAAACGGATGAAAAAACAGTGCGCAGCATTCGCAGTGGGTCGCTCCGTTTAGTAAACACTATCAAAGGTGTGAGAAGACTAGCTTGCCCCGCAGACAACCACATAGTAGGTGTGTGCAGTATGGTTTGGTTGTGGGTCTGGTAGTGTGAATCGTCTCACGGTTGTTATGCTAGTGTCTGTGCCATGCGCTATGTAGCGAGCTATCAACACCGTTTCATAGTCTGGATAGCTTCTTCTGCTATCAAGCGTGTTGCGCCTGTATGCTTATCTGCTGGTTTTTTGCCCTTATGACTGCATGTTGCCTGCGTTTGTGCGGATCGTGTGTGCAGAAAGTGTGCGCAATGCGAGTCTATTACGTGTACATGGGTCTAGATATGCATGATAGTTTAGTTCTAAAGTGCTCTTTGTATACCCAAAGGGTGTACCTTTTGTGAAAGTTTACGTTGTTCAAGTTTGCATCCATAGGCGTTTAGTGCGTGTTCGTGCAGCTTGCTTTTATTTAACATTACAAGTTTGCAAAACTATACATAATGACGCTCTTAAAACCGCGATCAAGTAAAACCCTCCCGAAGAAACTAGCAGAGTTTGCTTAGTTATGACAGAGCCTGCTTGATATTTGTTTCTATGTACCTCGACTACGTCGTTGTACACATCGAACCCCAAACTAATTCCAATTGCTGGCTGGTTGTTGTTTTCATATCAGATTCCCTTTCATAGCCTCTGGAAGAAAGCAAATAATAAAACATGTCAAGCATTCAGCACACGCAAGACCAAGTCGACGAGGTCGTCGACATCATGAAGGACAATGTCAACAAAGTACTCGAGCGTGACCAAAAGCTCACTGAGATTGAGGACCGATCAGGTATAAAATATATCAAACGAAGTACAGCAAATGAATCACGCCAATTGTTTACTTAAATGCATTATATCAATTAATCGCAACAGTGAATTGCACTTTTTAATTCGTGCTCAGTAGATATTTACTGCTATCAATGCTATAGACGTCAGTCGGTGAATCTATCGCTGTAGGCAGTATTGAATACCGGGAAACAGTGCATAGCTGTGTACATGTGCATAGATGGAAAGCCTCCTAGTGTAGTCGTGTTTAACCTCACGTATAGCTTCTCATTCTTGGAATTGTCATCGACATATTGAATGTATTGGGAGTGCTTCGCCTGGACTATCTAACCTGAACCAACCCACATACAAATTGCCTTACAAGGTGGATTTTCTTCACTAACACGTATACTATACCGTATCAAACTCTCACACAGACGCATTAAAAGATGGAGCCTCCAGGTTCCAGAAGACCTCAGGACAGGTGAAGAGCAAGATGTGGTGGAAGAACCTCAAATGGACTCTATTGATCATCGCGCTAATCGTCATTGTTATTATCGTCATTCTTTGTAAGTCTACGCATGTTCGAAGTGGATTATATATGCATATTTGTACACACGCACATATAGTCACAAATACACTTTTATATATATATATATAGGCATGAATATATGTAGGCGTGGGTGACTTTTCTGTGTATCTCGCTTCTATGTCATGGGTGTTTTCGTGGTCAGTAGTGGTTCACCATATGATCGATTTGAGTACAAAAAAATAACTCTCGTTTACAATTTTTTGATTTCTCATTCTACACTTTGCATGTTTGCGTATGTGTCTAAGTTCGCAACGAAACCTGTACACGTGGCTTGTCATCTACTATCGAATGTTGACAGTTTGCTGTATCCACCGCAGTTTGTGGAGTGACTGGTGTGTCATCTATCGCGTGTTGACAGTTTGTTGTATCCACCGCAGTTTGTGGAGTGATTGATTGTGTGGTAGTGCACCGTATAACTTGTACTGTTTGGATATAGAAGGGCTATGATTACATTTTATTCTAGGACTAGAGTTTCTGAATCAAATTGTGACGCTAAAAAAGTATGAGCTGTTCTGGTCCCCATGTTGTGCATCATTTGGGGTGTGTGCTGATATTGTGCTTGATTTGAAGTGTGTGTTGTTTGCATGCACATGCGCTTGTGTGCAATTTCCTATCGTACATCGAGTAGTAAAGCAATGTTGGAACTCATTTGCCTTCGTTATTTATTTTGAACTGCAGTGATCACCAAGCCATGGGAGTAAACACCTGACCACCCGGAATATATAGAAGGCTGAAACGAAGCTGCGCAATACCTATTAAACCGTTTCGGACCAAACGACGTGTGATTTATCCAATTAAAACGTATCCTACACATGTTACACTTGCTTTGTCATAAGTAGCTTATCTGATATGCTTTGGGTGGGAAGACATGCTTCACTGTATATCTACGCTGGTCCGATTCTTGAAGTTGCTCCCCTTTGTGTGCCTGTAAAACGCTGTGCTAGCTCAGAATACTGCACTTATTATGTATTTGTAGTTTTTCTGATTTTGACTGAGGGTTTAAGTGTAGGTTTGATTATAGGACAGGTTTATATAGGCACCCAACTTTAAGGTGCTAAAACATATCAGTACCATCAATTTTTATGGTACTGGTTTGTACTCAATATTATATTATTGTGTATATACTTTATGGTACTAGTTTGTACTGAATATTTTACTATTGTTTGTATGTAACAATATGTAAAGTATAGTATATATAAGTGTGTATGTATATATATATAAAACATATATACATACATACATACATAGGGATTTAATTTATAGATACAGATTTAGATTTAATTTATAGATATATTTATATTTAATAGTAAGTATATACATATATATAAATTATGGTCTGTATGTGTATGTTTACATATATAAATATCTATATATTAATATATACATATAATTGTTTGTGTGTTTGTTTGTGCCTGTGTGTATGTGTCTGTATATGTATATATATATATATGTGTGTGTGTGTGTATCTATATATATATATATATGCGCGTGAGTATGTGTGTATGACATATATGTACACACATATATGTATATTAATAAATTATACATAAATATATATATATATATATATACATATGTATTTACACATATATATATGTATATATACATATAAATATATATCTATATCTAAATCTATATCTATATTTATCCTT
>NW_014037701.1:2885-4687 GCF_001186125.1 Sphaeroforma arctica JP610 | reverse complement strand
ATTTAAAATACAAATAAATACCAATGTATTATCTCAATTGATCTTGATATTTTAGACTGACCGGAGGCCGTATTTCTACAAGCATAACCCTCTGACGTTCGCGGGAGGTCTGCAAAGTCCATAAACACGTGCTGAATCAAGTCACGCGCATGCTCCGGTTGCTGCATTATCCCATGCTGGCGCTTACCATGAGGCTCTCTCATCTGAAGTTGTTCTTGGAGCTTGGCTAAAACCTTGTCCGCACCCGCATGCGTGTATACATTATGCCCAGCTGCAACCCCTTGAGGATGTACGGCGATTCTCCTTCCCTCGCCAAGAGCTCGTCACTGGCTTGCCCCCGACGCCTTCTGCGCCCTTCACGTCCGAGGAGTCATCCAACAGGGACCCTTCCTCGCGGTCTGTGGGCACCAACGGCCCAGGACTCTGCCAACGCTCCCCCAAGCGCAAAGGGGAAGAAATACTTCGGCAGCTGCTGGTTTCCAGGCAGGGAGAACGCATAATGGGTAAGAGGCCCCCATGCACGCTCCGCTTTGTTGAAGACGAACCCGGCCGCCTTATACTCATTCGTCCGAGGCTTCGAGTCACGGGCCACCGAATACCGCCAAATATCCCTCCGCCTGGGATTGAGTCCCTGGACCCCCACCTGTTCATGATGGGGTCCGCTGTGGCCGTCAGGCGGCTTAGTGTCCGCCGGACCATTGTCAACACTTCTGACGTGCAACAGCATCACATCAGTATCGCGGCAGACCTCCTGCCAGCGCCCTTGCCTCCGACCCCGTGGGTCTGTAGGAAACTCATCCTTATGCCACATGGGCAACAGGACTCCATGATCCGAGAGCAACGTTACTGGGTGATGCGAGCGCTTGTATATAGGCCAGAGCTTGCGAATGCCATAGACCTGCGCCAGCCACTCCTGATCCGTAACGTGATAATTCAATTGGGCGGGTGCAATTTTTGACGAAAATTATGCCACCGGCCACAACTTGCCGTCACGCAAAACATACGTGACGTCCCCAACCCCAACGTGCTCACGCATCCGCGTACTGGTACAACGGTTCCTCCGGCCTGGACCAGAGTCGCACACTTCCTGAGTCTCTCATTGATGATCCGAAATGCTGCCTCGTGCTGCGATTCCCACTCGAACTTGACACCATCCTTCATAAGCTTCGAGATGGGCGCCAGTATCTGCGCGAACCTATCAATGTAGTCCTTCCAGAACGTCACCGCCATGACCGTACACGGTCCTGGTTATCCGGGCGGTCAACTTCAAGCAACGGTGCCAGGCGGTCCACCACAATCGTGACCCCTTCGAAGTCAGCCCATCGCCCTAGGAGTTTAACCTGGCGCTTACAATACGCTACCCTGGCCTCCCTCAGGCCAAAATGGACATCATATTGTTCACAACGGTCTACTAGGAACGCATCCAAGCGCTGCCAGTGCTGCTCAACTGTGTCCGACACCAAAACAATGTCGTCGATGTACCACATGACGCTCTCCAATGTATCAAATATCCGGCTGAGGACTTCCTGGAATCGCCATGAAGCCTCCGCTAAACCAAAGGGTAGGGAGGTATAACGGTACCGACCCCACGGAGTCACAAATGTTAGTATGTCCCTACTACCCTCATCCAGTTCCAGCTGCGCAAAAAAAAAAATCCACAGTCCAACACTGTAATCCAGGGCTTGCCAGCAATATGGCAAAACATATCTTGCTCGGAGGGTATGTCGAAAGGCTCCTGCTCCAACTTCTTCTCTACTAGGGATAATATTATTTATTTCAAAAATGACAAGTATGTATGATAC
>NW_014037701.1:0-2538 GCF_001186125.1 Sphaeroforma arctica JP610 | reverse complement strand
CCGGGGCAGACAGGGCAGAGACAGCCGTCGGTGCGGTAGTCGAGAAATGTGAACATGTACGTATTCGTTACAATCATAGCACAGAGCCGGATTGGTGTAGACTCGAAGCAGCGATTGAAGCTGTCGTGTCTGGCTGTGTCTCGGTTTGAGGTTGGCGGTTTACCCATAACCAGTTGGTAGTAGTATTGGCGCCGGGCCATTGCCACGATTTCTTTGTTGGACCAACGTTTTGTTGAGTTCTTCCTGATGTCGTCACAGCGTTGGCGGAGGGCTACATGGTCGGGTGTATGTCCGCCCGTGGTTTTGTGTACAGTTTTCAGGTGAGCATAGATACTGTACGGGAAGCGCAGTGATGGTTTATCGTGGGCCCAGGCGGGTTGCGTCAGAGGGGTAAGTGGATTTATGCTTGCCATTGAGTCGAGTTGTATTCCCAGGCAACCTCTGAGGTAGTCCGCGAATGGTCGCGCGGGGAGCAGGCCGCAAAAGTGAAGTAAGTTTGTTTGATGTTTGGGAAACCGAGGGTATTTAGTGCCCGTGATGATGGCTGCTGCTTGAATGAGTGCTGAGTTAAAGCGCTCGAATAGGGGGTCCAACGCATCCTTCCATATAGGCGGAGCCCAGGTAATAATGTTCAGCCCATATGTAGCCGTGGATAGGATGAATGTTTTGAGCATCACCAGTCGGTTGCGGGGGTGTCGCCAGCTTGAAGCCATGGAAACCATAAGCGCGGAAAGAGGCGATACCCAGTGACAATGCTGCAACCAGGGATTCCATATGTCTAGCGAGGTTGATTCCTGGTACTCCGTGAGAGAGTGGGAATCCCAGGTATTTGGAGTGTTTCGGTTCGGCATGTGTGGGCGCCAATTTCAGGGGGAGGTAATGTGTGTTCCAAGGTGCGTCTGCAAGCGTCGGCGTGAAAAGCTCACCATTTATACGGAGGGTTGGCGCCGCGTGTCGCAAGTCGGTAAATCGTACTCGGGGTTTAATGACACCCTGTTCGAGGCCAGATTTGCGTCCCCACGCATCAATGTCATCTAAGAAGGGCCGGAGCAAAACCGATCGAGGGGCTTGGATCCGTGTGTCATCGACAAATAAATAAGAACGGAGGAGCTTGGGCCGAAATTGTGCTAGCGTGACAGCTAAGGAATCCATGTAGATAATAAAGAGCTAGGGGCCGACGATTGAGCCTTGTAGGATGCCATTCGTTCTAAGGAATGGAGACGAGAGCGTGCCGCGGTATGTCACTCGGGTAGGGACCCTCTCAAACAGCGCGCGGAGGCAGTTGATCCAGTTTTCGGGCATTCCAGCGTGACGCAGAAGTACCCATAGGCGTGGGAGAGCGACCTTGTCGTATGCCTTGGTTATGTCCAGACAGACGTCGTTCCACTCCTCTTCTGACTGTGTCTCAGATTCCATGGCGGCAAGTGCTTGGGTATGACAGGAGTACCGTGATTTAAAGTCAGCTTGGGTAGCATGGGTAGCAGAGCCGGGGTGGCTCGTAATCCGATTAAGAAAGCACTTTTCAAAGATGCGTCTGACTATTTGCGTAAGCGTGATGGGGCGGAAGTCGGCGGGGGAGGTGATATCTACATCGGCTTTCTTTGGGTGCGCTGTTAGGAGGCTACAGTTCAGGGCTGCGGGGAAGGTACCCGCCTTCAGTAGCTCAGTGAATGCTTCGGCAAGGAGTCTAATCAGTGGGCTATTGGCGTCGGGGCGTCCCAATGTCCGGCGTTCGGTAGAGCGCTCCACTGCGGCCTTCAGGAGGAGGATGTGGATCCCGTCGGGGCCAGGTCCCTTATAGGGATAGCGTAGTATTGCCTCCATTACATCGTCGGGGCGTATGGTGGAAGTGACATCAGGAGAGGGTTCGGTATCCGGTGGAACCACGTACGGGTTTGTAGAGTTGAATAGGGCCTCAAAGTAGCCAGCGAGGGTAGCGCCTGTGTCATCGGTACCCGGTATGCAGGGTTGGCGCGGAGACCGTCGTTGGTACGCAATATCTTTGAACATTTGAGTATTGCTTTGGCCGGTCAGACGTGGGCGGAACGAGTGGTTTGGCAGCCGCTGAACCCAAGGTCTGTTTAAGTCATAGGTGGCATAGCGCCAGATGCGGTCGAGGATTAGTAGCAGCCCTTCCGCTGGTCCATGTAAAGTGAGATACGACCGTAGTAGGTTCTGATGCGCCCGGATTTCGGCTTGGAATAATCGCGCGCGGAATTTGTCGCGTAGGTGATACAGTCGATGGCGATATCGTTTATATCCATGGGAGGGGAGGCGTTGGTCCGGAGGCGGCGGCATTGCTGGCATTTGTTGGGGCCGATGGATTTGATTCGTGGGAAGTATCTGGAGATCGAGTCCAAATTGTGGTCACCACAGATACCGTAGTCCGTCAGCTTATAAGTTTGGAGGGAGGCGGGGGTGGTAGGTCGATGATACGCATATTCAGTACCGGTTGAGCCGCCAGCATATAGGTAGTCCAAGTGCCACGTCTTACGCAGAATAGTTTCAATCGTTTTTATACGTAGTCCGTGATTTGTA
>NW_014037702.1:0-4687 GCF_001186125.1 Sphaeroforma arctica JP610 | reverse complement strand
TATAGATAGAGATATAGATATATATCCGTATATGTATCGTCATTTGAGGTAAGTTATCAAGACTTAAAAATTTTGTCGACGTGAAAAGCTGTGGTAGCACTCACCTATGGTACATTGCCACTTGTCCCGTTCGGATTGTGTGGCCCAAGTCGCCACTTTTAAAACTTTCTAAGGCATCGCACACTGTTGAGGCGCTGAGGACCGAATTTCAAATAATGAAGTTAAGAAACCGTTTCAAGACTATAGGGATCGACAGTTTTATCCAGTCGCAGGACATATAATAACATATATGAATTCATATATATATATACACACACACACACACACACACATACACACACACACACATATATATATACATACATACATACATATATATTTATATATATATATATATATATATTAAGTCTAGTAAGCTATTTATAATTTGCTAGATGATGGAGATGCTCCATATGAATATGCGCCAAAATCACCGACCACCCCTGGTGGCTATTAAATCGCACACGTCGATGTGAAAACACTGCTTGAGGTGATTGTCAATAGGTTATGGGTAGTCACATAATAATTGTCACATCGCACTATTAAGTGTGTAGATCTCACGGTTAGACACCTGGTAACCATCAGATTGCTCAACTGCTTGTATAATTTCTGCATGGATGGATGGCAAATCCAGTATATGCCCCAATTACTTGCGCAACTACTGTATATAACAAAAATCTGGTAGGCATCCAACCGCAAGGCCACAACTACGGGTACTGTAGCTTTTAACTCCCAGTACGACATGAATAGATACCTGACAATTATCGATTGGTACGAGCACATGTGTAGGTAGTGTATAGGATGACTTGCCCGTTCATGTGCACTCAGGTGCACAGTCGTACAATTGCACAACGTACTATTCTTTCGTAACCACCCAGCGCAACAGTAACACGATGATCGTTTGTATTCAGATTTGTAAGTAAACCTGACCTCTCAGTATACTGTGCTACTCAGGACACATACACAGGTGCGATCTGTACGAGAATACGACAATATGTCGTACGGGCCCGATGGACCACCCAGCGCAGCATTGACACGATGATCGCTTGGATTGAGATTTGGAGGTAAGTCTGGTCTCTCAGTATGCTAATGCGACTCAGGACATGTACACACAAGTGTAAACCATACGACAATACGACAAACAACATTAAAACCCTCTGTATCCACCCAGTGCGACAGGAATATGCGGCAACGTGGGCATCTGGGAGCAGACCTAGACCCGTCAAAAAAAAACTCATCGTCTTATGCAATAATACTCAACAAGGGTACACAAGGTAACCCCCCCCCCCCCCCTCCATCGGAATACGGCAATACGACTGACCTCCCTTGGGCAGCCACCCAGCGCAGCATCGACACAGCAAGGGTATGTGTACCTGACATCTCAGTTGCGGTAGTATTATCCACTTGTCTGTGCAACAAGATACATCAGATCAGCGATAAACTCATTTATGTGCACGTGCTCTCTCCATCTTCTTCCAAACAGTATTGGTCTTTCGGCACCGATCACAGTAGCTAGCATGAGGTTGTCTTCTCTTGTTCGTTTACTTATGATAGTGTCCGGCACTGTACCCAATGTTGTTTGCAGCGCATTCTCTTCGTGCTTGGATCACTAGAACAGTACATCGGGTACCGGCAACTCCAGAGTCATAAATGTCGCGCACACACAAACCAAGTCATTCAGAACACACACTGGTTGATGGTAGATAATGTACTAGAATCCTACTTTACACATGCGTACAAGTGGCAAATTCGGCGCTGTATATCGGACCTATGCAACAACAACAAAAAAAAAGAAAAACAGCTGTTATCAACAAACCGTCGGACGTCAAACAAACCATTACCATCACGAGATGCTAAAAGAAGCCAAAAGCAGCTAATATCGTTTGTGTATCAATTGCGTACGAAACTCACGAGGTTGGCAATTGCATAGGCGGGTCAGCAAGCTGTAACAATGCGAGGGACGATTGTATCATCCCACGCGACAATTTATGTCTACTCCTCTCGCCGTCTGTTTTTAGAACGGTTGATGCCTGGCTTCCGGGGCGAAGGCTCATGTCTTCCGAGGTGATGATGCTCCTAAAAAAGTGAGGAGCGGGTCTGTGTGCGTTGTCGAAGTCCGAGTAGCGAAACAGGTGTCTTCACAGGTACACACTGACATTGCTGTTGAAAAGTGACCCACTACAAGGAGTATAGAATGCATGTTCATATATGCTTACATCTATTATATTCTACTCACACACACACACACACACACACACACACGTATATATACACACACACACACACACACACACATATATATATATGTATACATACATCAGTATTACATGTGTATATAAATGTATAAATACATCGATTATATTATACATGTGTATTCATGAATACATACATCCATTTTAACCTACGTGTATATCTATGTATACATGCATCCAATATAATATACGTGCATACTTATGTATACATACATCCATTAATTTATACGTGTATATTTATGTACACATACATCCATTATATTGTACGTGTATATTTATGTATACATACATCCAATATAATATACGTGTATATTTATGTATACATACATCCATTATAATATACGTGTATATTTATGTATACATACATCCAATATATTATACGTGTATATTTATGTATACATACATCCACTATATTATGCGTGTATATTTTTATATACATACATTCTAAATAACAAACACAGCGTATATAAACATGGAGAGGTTGAACCAAGAGAGGGCGAGGTTGTCTTGCAGCACGCACCGAATCTGTGGTAGTTTTCGCTTCTGAACAATTGTCGAAAGTGAACACGTCACAGACAGACACATCACTCAGTAGACGCCATCACTCAGAAGCATTGGATCATAAAACCTTTCTTGAATGCTATGTGTTTAGCGATGACTGAGCTATAACAAAGTAGTAGTTGTTTCATACAGCAAAGTATGAGAGATCAGTTTAAGTAGTATTTCAATGTATTTAGGTTCGAACAGTGCACAATCGTATTACGCAGCCTCCAACAACTATTTTGCAACAAACATTCCGCTGGTATTTATCATTTACCCTGGAGATGTTCAAATTGAACTTCTCATATCTGCATGGGGCTCCCTAGGTATGTTTAAGGAGGCATAGTCTGACTATGAATTGGCTACAATATAACACTCCACAAATAGCTGATGCACTGACCGTAGAATGCGACAGGTTTACATTCAAGTGGTATTATTAGCTCTCTGATTCTCGATGAAAACCTTAGGGCCTCAAATCATATAGCTACGGCATATATAGTGCATAGCTATATACTTTACTATCCAGCTATCCACATATACCGAACCATATATACAAATTCATGACTTAATAAGTAGTCCTTAAATCTCGATGAAACAAATTATGATAACATTGCTCGTACAGCCAGACCATTACCACGGTATCCAAAAATGTGAAGGATAGCATGTTATGAGTTCATACACTCTACCCTACACCACTTCCCACTCCAAGCCATCGCACATGCACTATGCCGATACATCATGCCTTATTACACACAAGTCCCTTTAACTCCCTCACTCTAGCGATATATATAACTCCATATTTGTGATTGATGACAAATTAAGAGCTTATACAGTTCGTCATACAGCACCCATCAGTCACACAGTTGCGGAGAATCTATAAGTATTTCCAAGTCGGTGTCGGCAGTGCTGCATATATCAAAACTCGCTAACCAGCAAATAGCATATATCACTTACCTGATGGCTGTGAACGTCTCCAAGTATGCTTCTACTGACATATTGTGCGCGTGCAGAGTCCATTGGCATAGAGCCGCACCCAGTGCCTCTGAACGTTTTATAAATAGCAATGCTGAAAGGCGCAGCAGTCTACTGGTGGGTGTCTGGGGAATGTCAGCGATTTCAAGGATAGTTTAATAGTGCTTGCATGTTCAGTCTTCCATTCATTTATCAAAATTTGTAGGTGTAGACGTTAGAGGCGGATCCAGAGGCCTTGGGTAGCAAAAAAAACACACGCATAGAGTCGTGAAATGGTACTTTGGTGGTTCTCGGTACTTAAACCATACGCAAAACTCGATAACACACAGCCACGCGCATCGACGAACAAACATACCTTGGAAGTGATTCAAATAATATGACATGCACAGAGAGCACAAATAACATGCAAATGAGCGGTGCATATATCTGTACAATCAATCACACCTTGAAAATTGATGTAAGAGCGATAGTATGCCCTGAACGAGGGTAGTAGACAGATGCGCTTATAGCCGTGCTGTCCTACCTTGGGAGGCTGGTTCCAATTGTAGTAATGTACACTAAGCAGCAAAGACGAAAGGCTGTGTATATGATCCCATAACTCACAAAGCTACCCAGAACCGACTAATGCACAACACTATAGATTAAATACAAGCCACAAGTGTCTTGCATCTGCATCCATTTAGTAGACTATCAGCTCGCTATGTCGTATATGCGCTCTACAGGTCAGCCGAGGTGTTTAGGTTTGTATATAGTCGTACAAAAAAAATTAGAGACTGATATTGAGGTTCCGATACAGATAAATCAATAGCTGCAAAGGAATGCACTTACAACCGTACCATTACGTCACACACCAGCCAACAATAAGCAAGGCACACAGGGGATAG
>NW_014037703.1:0-4688 GCF_001186125.1 Sphaeroforma arctica JP610 | reverse complement strand
GTATAGAAATACATTTATACCTGTATGTATGTGTGTATCGACGTATGTAAGTGTGTATTAATGATATATATATATATATATAAATATGATGCACGTGTTTAATCACGTTATCGGCCGTGAGTTCAATCATCTACATTTTATTTCTGTGAACGCCAACTGCATATCTCTCAGCTATATCTCTCAGCTTGTCAAGTTCAAACATACATCGCAGCCGCACTCTGGATCACTTATTTTCTCCACTTCTATACGCTCTCGAAACTATGGACCCCTCAAATTTTAAAACGTTTCCATTAAATATCTTCAAACCCCTAATTTCCCGGCTTGCACAGGTTAGTGTTTGTGCCACGTGGACAGAATGGGCAACGGGTCACTCAGGTGCCCGTCGTGTCCCACTTTAACCCGTCAGATGTGATAGATAACATGAATTACGAGGAATTGATGCAGCGATTTCCCCCTCAGGTAGGCCACCGGATGTGTGTATACATAAAGATTTGAAGATTTGTGGACGCGTGCCTGTTCGTGTAATCGTGTGTGTGTAATCGTGTGTGGGTGTGATGT
The DNA here is from genome assembly GCF_001186125.1 of Sphaeroforma arctica JP610. Taxonomy (NCBI): domain Eukaryota; class Ichthyosporea; order Ichthyophonida; genus Sphaeroforma; species Sphaeroforma arctica. The sequence continues at coordinate 4,130 of NW_014037703.1, read as the reverse complement.
TTATCGGCATGTGTGTGTATTTGTGTGTGCGTGTGTTGTTTATCGGTATATGCGTGTAATTGTGTGTGCGTGTGTTGTCTATCTGTATGCGTGTTTAATTGTGTGCGCGTGTTGTCTATCTGGATGTGTGTATAATTGTGTATTTGTGTGCAATTGTGTGTTCGTGTCCTATCTATTTGTACGTGTGTATAGTTGTATAAGTGTTTGTGCTGTAAGCTCGCGTTGTGTGGTGCTAGTATTCTGCGCAATTTATATGCGCTTATCTTTTTACTGGCGCTATCCGTCTCCTTGTTTGATTCGAGAAAGGTGCAATCTTGTGTCGCTGTTTGAGACGATCACTGAAACTACTCGTGCCCTTATATTTTGAAGTTCAGTATTGTATATTTGTGGCTATGTATATGAAAGGTATATAGATACACATCGATATACACTCTACACCTACTTGGCATCGCTCCCGTATTCCACCACTGAGAATGTACAGATTTCGAATTATAGACACTTCCGTAATAGTATCATGGATCTCTCCGCACATACAGGTGGGACGGGCAGCGAATCGTTGGCTTATTCACGCGCTACCCACCGAAACGCTGTCGAAAGCTGCTATCGCCAAACTGGAAGAGGGCTCTCAAAACTGTTGTATATGTTTGGAAGACTTCAAAGCAGGTTTGTGGGTTCGTAGGTTTAAATTTAGTGTATGAGATTGCCTTATGGCTATTTGCCACGTACCCATACATGCGATATGTTTCGAAGTTTTAGTTTGACAGTATATATACAAGTGTCGACGAACAGCTGTTTGCTTTCCCGCATAAGTGCTAGCTACAACAAAGATACATTTTTGTCCATGTACTTGTTCGTATTTGTAGATTATGACTCGTATTGATGGCTGTTTTGATATAGGGGAACGAGAAGCGTGTTGCAGTTCTTATTATAATTTTATGATAGGCCCAAGTTAAGGCACATTCATTTGCTTTTCACTCTTACAGTTGTGCCTTTATGAAAAATGTTAATGTGTACTATCAGCCTATCACCTAGATATATTGTGAAAGGACGATGGAGAGGCTGCTTCTTTGTCTCGACTGGCTCATAGTATAGTACTCGCTATCTCGAATATATGACTGTGATCATGAAACATGTTGATGATTTTATTCTACTGTAGGAGAGAAAATGAAGAGATTACCTTGTCTACATACGTACCACGACCACTGCATAGATGAATGGCTATCAAGGAGAGGGACTTGCCCCGTTTGTAAACATGCACTGGAATAGCCCGGTGGGGGGCTGGAGCCATGGTTGACTGTCTTCAGAGGGTCTGTCGGTGTGACATTTATAAAACTCCTCTTACGAACACATGCCCATTCGTCGGAAATACAATTTTCAGGCCCTGTCCATTTGTCCATAATTCTGAACGGACGTCAATTGGACGACCGCACGAATATTTACCCCCTCGTCTCAAGAGTGGCGTTACACAGTACCTACTAGTCCACTGACTATTTACACTGATTGGAGTTTGGACTGTGGGTGAGTGGACTCTCAACTAGGTAGAAAAGCATAGCCTTCTAAATCATACAAGACGAAGGCTATGAAGAAGGCCAGGAGAAAAGAGAAATATTCAATATTGATTTTTAGTAAAAAATGTATTGGACCATAGCGGCATATTTAGGGCTAGGCTTCTTTTAGAGGGGACGATAGGCCTACGCCCTTTGGCCCCACATCCCATGCCCTGTCGTTGGGCCCACCACCAGTGGGCCGGTGGGGTCGTGAAAATTCCGTTCCGCACACTCGCACATTCGTTCAGATGTCTTGGACTTGCATCTGCAATACTAATAAATACCTCTATGAAGTATGGAGTATGGAGTATGTACTATGGACTATGTATGAGACTCTTTTAACTTTTAAATCTGCGAGTGAAAATAAAACAGAAACACACAGCTGGGGCCTGGGGGAGGGGGGGGGGGAATAAGGCTGGGGCACAGGAAGGTTTTTTTAATGATTTCCGGTTTGTTTTTAAAAACAAAATTGTGATTATTTTGTGCAACGGCCCTCCGGGTTTTCGCCCTCGACTCCCTCGGGAGTCGGGACCCTGGTCCTGTGCTTTGTTTTTTTAAAAACCCCAAAAACAAATACACAAAGAAGGCTATTATAACTCCAGTCTGGTTTTTATTTGTTCTATTTGTTTTATCTTTTAAACAAAAAAAACATACTGTTCTGTGCTCAGAATACGTCACCCCAAAGTTTAAGGAAAAGAGTCTGGAGTAAGCTCTATTACTCAGACAGAAAACCCTTCTTTAATATTGTTTAGTAGACAAGTTGTTAACCTTGAACACTTCTTCTACCAGACTATTAATACTCAATCATTTATCCTGATCATCCGTCCGTCATTCAGATTTATTATTCTGAACCATCTCATTCTCCTATCCTATTGGTTCTAAAATGTACCTCAATATATTTCCTACGTTCCCTACAACGTCACAGCCAATGAAGCTCATTCACTCCCATTAGCCAATCAGTATTTTCTATTGAAAGGCTAGCTACTCCATTGTGGAGGACACGTGTGAAGAGCTCACTCCTGGTTGACAGCAGACTCTGAGCCCTATAGTTCTGTTGCGAGGCTGTGCCCTTACGTCCTAGGTTTATTTCCCCACCTAAACCTTCCTTTCAAAACCTGCTGACGTCAGGCCCGCAACAAAACAAAAAAAACATTCAAAACAAACGAGAATATCAAAGAGTGTAAGAGTATGACTGCGCAACTCTGGCCAGGCCAGCCAGACCTGTGCCTTCCACCTAAAGACTACCAACAAAGCATAATCGAAGCGTAACACATATCTACGTAGACATATCTAAGATATTCCAGCGAATGAAGAACATGGTGGTTGTGTTGTTTACTGGCCTACCATGTCATTGTTTTAAGAAGAAGAAAAAAGTATAAATTTGCCATAATTTTTGTAAGAAATACTTATTAAGTTACATTCCTGAATTTGAAAATTTAAGATTTATGTATGGTGAGCAAATTATAGACGGTACAATAGCTGAGTTGACTTCAGATGCTTTCGATAATCAAGACTATTTAAAAGCCTTTAATCGAAAATAGCATAAACGCCTGCATAAGTCACAAGCTGAAAAAGATAGCATGTTTCCATCGTCTGAAGGAACGGAAGTTAAAACTTATCCGCCTACAGCATTTATCCCAAGCCTTAATGCTCATCCTTCATATGTGCTATAGACACTGAAGCGTAAGAAACGTCCAGTCGACCACCATGGACTTACTGGACCGAAGCTCAAAACTAACAAAGTAACCGAGAGCACTTAACCTCTCTGCCTGAGAAACATTTACTATATGTTATGCTACTTAATGTTTCGACCTGTTTTTCCTTTCTCGCTTTTGACCCATAATCAGCTTGAGGGAGCAACTTGCTTCTCCTGGGTCTCAAAGCTGGGTGGAGGCTGTGTAATAAGCCGGGCCTTCACATTAGACTATGTATAAACGTACTCTTAAGCAGTATGCAAATTATAAACGTACTCTTAATAGTACGAGGAACTTAAGTTTCCTAAATTTACTCGTAATAGTACGAGGAACTTTAGCCTCCTAAATGTGCTCTTAATAGCACGAGGAACTTAAGTTTTCTAAAATATATTTTAACGGGTTTATTAATTAAACATTTTTCATTTAACATATCAGATATTTGGATGAGGCCATTAAAAGGCCTCAGTAAAATATCCAACATAAAAGAGTTGGTCTAGTTCTATTAATAGAACTTTATTTACTTTCCAACTTTATTTATATCTGAATACATCGGTAGCGAGATGGATCAACGGAATATAAGTTTCTAGGAACTATTAAAGTTACCTAATTGATCCTCTGATCAGCCAACCAGATGTGCCAGTCTGATGAAGGCCAAGTCGGTAATTCTTGATAAGTGGCATGTTATTGGTTAAGACAATAACTAAGGACATCAAGAGTATTTTTATTATTATTATTTATTCTTCTAAAGATAAAATTTGATGAGTCTCTCGGATTCGCCCCAGTGAAAAATACGATAGATTCTAATAGAACAACAACGAAACACTAGATAAAATCCCTTCGGCGGAAACAGTACTGAGAGGATTATATATAGGCAATGTCTCAGCCTCAC
>NW_014037704.1:0-4688 GCF_001186125.1 Sphaeroforma arctica JP610 | reverse complement strand
CAAACTGTAAAACTTGTAATAAACCTAAAATAATCAAATAAATCTAAGTACTTGTATTCTGACCACAACCCCCCCAAACTGAAGAACTGAACAAAGCAGTGTGCTAGTTTCAGAAATGATAAGAATAACATAGTACCTTATGTGCTGGCATTTATCCTCTGAGAGCTAGAGCAGTGCGCTGGCATTTAACCTCTGAGAGCTAGAGGGCTCGAAGATCACGGTTCGAGCGTACCGTTCGACCGAATGGTCGTCAAAGAGTTATCATTAGATTTGTACGCGTTGGCGTTTACGTGTCCGTGTCTGCGAAGCTTTGTGGTAGGCCGCGATATCGTTGGCATCATCAAAAGCTTCTGCTGTTTCCCACGTTGGTTCGCCTTCTCGCCATCTCACCAGGTATTACAATTTTCCCGTCTCATCATTCGTACGGTGTGTGATAATATGGCGAAACTCAACCCCTCCTTCGGTCCATAAGTCTTCGTTAATTGGTGGGTCTGTGTGTCTATGCACTAAACGGAGGAGTTCCACCCGTACCGGTTTGTCCTTGAATTCTGGTGGGGCGGAACCATCTTTGTTCGCTAACTCATAGCGTTGACCGTGTCTAGCTTTGACTACATATGGTCCAAACAATGGCCGAATAGCCTTAGTTGTTCGGCCTTCTGATCGTACCATGACCACATCTCCTTCGTCGAAATGTACCAAGTCGTGAGCATGCAGGCGGTCAAATGTCGTCGTAAGCTTGCCTGTATACTTCTTGGTAATGTGGTGGAGGGTCGGCAATATAGTGTTCTGTAACTGGTCTAATCGTTGTGCCCAGGTGTCATTCGTCATCGGCTGAGAATCCGGTAACTCGTCCGTGAAATCGGCGAACGGAACATGGCGGCGGCCAAAGAACACGCTAAACGGTGCACTCTTATGGCGGCGGGATATCCGAAGGTTCTGGTATAGCATCGTAAACGGAAGGCGTTCGTCCCATCGAAAGGGAACTGCCTCTCAGCATTGTCGAACAGAACGTGTAATCTCCTTATGACGTCGTTCCGCCGCGCCCAGCACTTGGGGTCGATATGGTGGAGACACCTTATGTAGCATCCCCACTTCTTGTACCAGAAGCTCCACTATCTTGTTGGTGAACTCATTCCCCATGTCTGTTTGGATTTTACGAGGGAGGCCATGTTCGCCAAAAATCTCTATGAGTGTCTGTGTCGTGGTTTCCTTTGTCTTGTCCGGTGTGGCTCGAAGGATAGAATAGCCTGTGGCGATGCCCAAGACGTGAAGAATATAATTGTTCTTGCGTCTGGAATCCAGTGGCATCGGGATGTAGTCCACTTGAATATGATCCCACGGGTAGCGTGCATCGATGCTAATCATCAGGTGGAAACCTTTACGAAGTGTGTCCTGTCCCAAACATGTGCCACATTGCCGCTTAACCTCTGTGGCTAACTCAAGTGCCCCTGACCAAACATGACCGTTCTGACGAAGTTGTTGGACTGTGTCCGCCGCCCCATGATGTCCTTGTTCGTGTTGCGCTTGTGTGAGTTGCATACGGCGCTGTTTCTCCTCCGGACTCGCTTGTTGAAACGCCGGTTGACCCTCTGCATCTGCCATTGCCACTGAGATTTCTCGCGCTGTATCTAAGCACATGACATATTTTGTATGCTTTGGTTCTGCATAACCAAGTCGCTGTGAAAACAGTGGGTCCAGTTTGAACCCATTGGGAGGACCCACCCGTGCTACTACGGTATGACCCCATGGTGTCTTCCCACATGCGTACTTAGCGTACTTGAGGAACGTGTGTGGTGTCCGTGGTACCGGCACCGGTTCTGTCTGCAATAACTGCTTGAACAGGTCAAACCATGGTGCTCTTGGTACCCATGGTAGACATACTGTGGCCCGTGCGCCGTCGTCTCGTATCTTGCGTAACATCCTGTGTATCTGTTCCCAAGGCGGGTTCATCCATCCATCGACTATCGACCAGTCGTGGGCAAACGCTCCTCCCCCATCATTATTCGTCCAGAACCGAGGAAGCTGAGCGTTGGTTGGGTCCGCAAATACATCTATGTCATTCGGTCCGAAGTGTTGTTGCGCTTGTTCAAAGTAACTAGGGAATAACTGCCAGTAGTCTGTGTACATTATTTCGAGTTCGTCCTGCTCCGCTGTCCCCTCGTGTACTTTACTTAACATGTCCGGGAGCACATTTTTCTCTCCTGGTATATGCGATATGGTGAAGTTGAATGGCGCAATGATATGATGCCATCTCTGAAGCATCGGATTAAGCTTGAGCTGTGTGTTCATATACACAAGAGCCTTGTGGTCCGTGAAGACCACAAACCGTTGCCCATCCAAGTATTCCCTGAAATGTGTCAGTCCATATACCAATGCCAGTAACTCCTTCATAGGTGTGGCGTAGTTCTGTTGCGCATGGTTCAGAGTCTTACTAAAGAACATTAAGTACTGTTTCTTACCGTCGACCCATTGGAATAGCGCTCCCCCCAAACCGTAATCGCTAGCGTCGGTTTCCAAGTTCAAAGGAATGCCGTCGACCGGAAAGTGTAGCGCCACAGCATTCACCACTGCGTCCTTCATTGCCTGCCACGCCTGTGCATGTCTTTCCTCCCAACGATCACCTATCAACTCCTTTGGGTTGAGTTTGCAAAATTCGCGCAAGGGTGCGACCGTGTTCGCAAAATTAGGCAGATGTTCGTGGAGGTAATTGGCTAAACCCAACGCCGAGGCTATATCTTTGTACCGTAGTGGTGTGGGCCAGTCGATCAGCTTGGCCTGCTTTTCATGGTCAATGTCAATGCCTTGTGCCGATACTTTCATCCCTAGGATCATGACTTCGGAAATAGCGAAGTGGCACTTGGCAGGGTTACGCTTAAAACTGTGGTATGTTAAGCGTTGTATCACCTTCTGCACCGTCCTAACGTGTTCGTCATAATCGTCACTAGCGATAACTATGTCATCGATATAGTGGTGAACCGGTAAGCCATCAAGTATCGTACTCAAGGTACGTTGTAACTGCTGCGTGAGTACATGAAGATCGAACGGTGCTGATGTGAACGAGTACTGATAACGTTCGTGTGTAAAACTAAATAAGTATTGTGAGTCTGGATGGATGAGCAGCCTGTGGTATGCAGCCGATATGTCCAGCGTCGTGTAGCGCTTCTTACTCTTGAGGCGAGATATGAGCTCGTTGACCTTGGGGATCAGGAACTGGTCACCAGGAATAAGCGCGTTAACGGCACGCATATCTAAACACACGCGTACCTTCTTGACGTTGCCTTCCGTATCGAATGTCGGTACCGCAAGGAGAGGAAGATTAACAGTCGTTGGTGTCGTTCGTTTCGTAATCACCAAATCCGTCAACCACTTCTTCACTTGTTCATCCACATAGGGGAGCCATCGATCGGATACGAAGTTACGCGTCGATCTACGCATCTGCATCGTTTGTTCATGGGTTACTGGGATGATTACCTCATTCCCTTCCAGACGACAGGGTGCGTTGTCGGCAATATTCGCATTGGCTTCCAAATCCTGTGCCAACCGTTGGCGTACATCGACGGGTTCCGTCGTGTTAGGTGCTTGTCGGCGTGGTATGGGTTCGAGGAGCTCATCTAGTTCCGTGGGGTCTATTGGTGCAAGTGGCGATCGGATACCGCCTATGTATAGGCCCAAGCCTTTCAACATATCTTGCCCCACTATGACATCTATACCCGCCGGCAAGTTCATCAATTCCAATGAACCGTCGATAATTCTGGTGCCGTACCTTATAGGTACCACTTCCGTCGTCCCCAGTCGAGGAGTTCGAACCGCCTTGTCAGCTAAATATATAAATGACCCAGGTGGTGCCGGAGTTTTTGGTCGGCCAAGGAGGTCTGCGGATGTCTGTGAGATACAACTTCTATTTGCTCCCGTGTCTATCAAGGCTTTGAACGTACGTCTTTTGATTTGTACTTGAATATAGACTCGGTTATCTGACGTCAGCAATGGGTCTTGTATTGCCATCACTGCTCCAATCGTGGTAACAAATATGAAGCTCCTATCCGACTCAGACACCCTCACCTCTCATGCGTGATCGGCTACCGACTCCCACGTCTCATAGGCGTGGTTTGGTGTTGACGTCATGTGCTCGAAGTCTTCGTGAAGAATCGTGTTGATATGGATCTCCGTAGCTTCCGATGGTAGAGCCAAGACTTCGTCCTGTGTAATCGCATTCACCTGTACTTGAGGCGTCGGACGTATTGTGACTACGTCTCTAGTCTGGGATGTATTCTGCCCCTGTCCTGCAGTTGATGTTGTGGACGGTCTGTTTACCGATTGTACGTCCCTTAAAGGACGGTTGTTGTCGTATAGCCTTGCCCGACCCTCCGCGCTCACCGCTTGCGACGCCCTGAAATGATGACACCGTGGGATGTGCCTACCACCTGGTGGCGCTTGTGCCTGGCACCCCGCACAAGTCGTTGGTACCGTAGGTTGGGACCGTTGAGTCCAATTCTGCATTTGTCGCCTACTCGTTTGTAGGCTGGGGCGACTATTGGTGTAGTTGCGACTTTCATTGGTCGTCGGGTCCTCGCGGTTGTTGCGACTCTGGAGACGTGCTGTCGTACGTTACTGTGCATCCTGAATGTCAGGGCTCAACAGCTGTATAAGCTCGTGTGTCTCCATCAGTTGCCATTTGGGATGCACCTGTA
>NW_014037705.1:3433-4691 GCF_001186125.1 Sphaeroforma arctica JP610 | reverse complement strand
TAATATACATATATATTGGTATTACACACCGGAATGATAGAAGCCAACAACCCCAATTACCGCCACCGTGCTCTCGATTCGCTTGAGCATTTGCAGTCCCTCTGGGACAATCTCCAGGTTCTCATGAGTGGCATCTGGCCTCACAAGCTGTGCCAAAACGTGCATAGTAGTAGCAGTGCGAGAGGACCATAAACGTATAATGGTAGCAAATCAGTATGTGCTGAGTGTAACTCGGGCGCCTATGAGCTTTGTTGGTGCGTGTACGTATGCATTCTTATGTGTATGTGATAGGCATGACGAAAGTGGTACGGTCGTGTGCGTGCGCATGTGACAGATGATACAAGCACATGTCACTACTAACTCAAGGATACAATGTTCACATGTGTACGCATGCACGTGTGATGGGACTACTATACACTATTAATAAACTGTCACATCCATCCCACAGATACAAGCACATGCCACTACTAACTCAAGGATATAATGTTCACATGTGTACGCATGCACGTGTGATGGGATTACTTTATACTATTAATAAACTGTCACATCCATCCCACAGATACAAGCACATGACACTACTAACTCAAGGATACAATGTTCACATGTGTACGCATGCACGTGTGATGGGACTACTATATACTATTAATAAACCGTCACATCCATATACTATTAAAAAACTGTCACATCCATGCATCCATGGACTTGACTTGGCATATATGTATAGATACAGGCGTGCATGATTCATGAGCTCAATGCATATACCAAGCAGATGCAAAACCTAACCCCCTGAAACCCTAAACCACCATGACGCGTGTTATTGTCGTCTGAGGAAAACTTCTGATAAGACACCAAATGAACTGCCAGAGCCACCCCATCCACTGCGCGTGACTGTGCATATGCGTGTGCTTCATTAGTGTAATGGCTATGATGATGCATGCAACTGCAAACACAAACAACCAAATACGACTACCGCAAGCGTATGGCTGCGTACAGTATTGACTAGATGCAGGCATACGTGTATATATATACATATACAGAAACACATGACAATGACAATCGTGTGTGCATGCGTGTATGTGTATATGCTTAGAAAAAAGGGAAAGATTAAACTACCGCATGTGTATGCATGCATACGTGTACTACTAACCAGATGCAAGCATATGTATATGCACTTACAATAAAACCATCGCATGTGTATGCGTACATGCGTGTACTACTAACCAGATGCAAGCATTTGTATATGCACTTAAACAAGACC
>NW_014037705.1:0-2122 GCF_001186125.1 Sphaeroforma arctica JP610 | reverse complement strand
GCATATGTATATGCACTTACAATAAAACCATCGCATGTGTATGCGTACATGCGTGTACTACTAAACAGATACAAGCATATGTATATGCACTTCCAATAAAACCATCGCATGTGTATGCGTGCATGCGTGTACTACTAACCAGATGCAAGCATATGTATTTGCACTTACAATAAAACCATCGCATGTGTATGCGTGCATGCGTGTACTACTAACTAGATACAAGCATATGTATATGCACTTATAACAAGACCATCGCATGTGTATGCGTGCATGCGTGTACTACTAACCCGATACAACCATATGTATATGCACTTACAATATTTCATCGCATGTGTATGCGTGCATGCGTGTACTACTAATCAGATACAAGCATATGTATATGTACTTATAATAAAACCATCGCATGTGTATGCATGCATGCGTGTACTACTAATCAGAAGCAGGCATATGTATATAAAGTTACAATAAGACCATAGCATGTGTCAACATGCGTGCAAGCATATGTGTTTACAGACAAGTTTATATGACCGTCGTATGTGCACTCATACAAGTATGTTAGATTGACAGGCTTCGGTTATCGACTGCCATATTCGTTGCATGCACGACACTTGAGTCTTCGTGTGTATATGCAGGATTCACCACGTGGGCAACAAGGTACATTCACGAAGACACAGAAGTCGAACCTACCGAGTGCACTCGATACAGCTACTAAATGTGCTTGTGTCTATTAAACTCCGGATTAAACATCGATTTATTGATAGATACGGTAACGCTTGGCTATATGCAATCAGTCTTTACTGATCTCATTGTTAGGTCGACTCTGCGCAGATAAATACAACCCAGCCACTCAAACTGCAGCCAACACCACACTCGTGTCAGCATCTCTGAAGCACGCGAAGCGAGTACAAAAGAAACCACCACATCACACGCAACGCACCTGTACTGGTCTGTCCAACACAAAGGCATTGCAGGCAATAGGCCATAACAGACTCACAACCACGCACGACAGTCGCATTGTCGATGGTCTGTGGATGCGTTCAATAGTGCAGTGTATACCTATACCTATTACTTTCGTGTGTTTGTATGTTTCCCTCGAGGACTAGTCAAGCTCTGGTAGTAGAACACTAACCGCTGTGCACTGTGTGGTGCGTTGTGTTACATATGTGTACACATATTTATATCTTTATACTGTAGTTTAGTATACACCATCATCTTTCATGTATTTATTTATTTATGTAACATACATACATATGACCTGCGCAACATTACGTGACGAGGCGGCTGAAACCGTTCAAACCCCAAAACCCTAAAACCCTAGCTCCAGTTTATGTGGTTTTATTATAATCTGGGGGCGCAGCCAATGCGATGCTTCGGATGGTCATGTGTCTGCCGCCTAATCTTCAATCCGTTGTTGTTGTTGGGACTTGAGGACAATTGCTCGAAGGCCTCTCTTTGGAATAAACAGACCTGATGACTCAACATAAGTATTTAGGTCTGTCTGAGGTCTTATATTTTTTAATGACTCAATCTAATACTGATTTCTAGTGCTAGTAGTATTAGTGGTTGTGTTCTGGTGTATGTTTACTTGTAAAGAGATTTCTGTGTTAGTTACATAGCGTGATCCGTCAGGATCACACGGCCGTTGTTGTGTACGAGAGTTTGGTTTAGTTCAAGGGGAGGCTGACGTCACTCTCCAACGACTCGATTTAAAAGTGAAGGTTTAATATGAATGGGAGACGCCCACGTATAGAGCACAGCGAAGTTCATCGTATGTATATATGTAGTATCTAGTATGAAAAAAAATAAAACATATGTATTAATACCCGTATACATACACACTACTGAATAATTACATATGTCAAACTGTGAATGGGAACATGTAAATGTATATGTATATACACACTTTATTGAATAATTCCATACAAATATACATATATACAGATATACGTAGAGAAATACATTCATAATTCATTGCTTACTTACATACATCAATTTTACATCCATACATACATATTTACATACACACATACATACATAAATACACAGAGATATATATATGTGTGTGTGTGTGTGTGTGTGTGTGTGCGTGTATATGTGGTTAAGTGAGTGTATATTTGTATAT
>NW_014037706.1:0-4696 GCF_001186125.1 Sphaeroforma arctica JP610 | reverse complement strand
TACATATATAAATATATGTATATATCGCAACGATGTATTATGTATAGGAACTGAACTTTTACTCTCCCAAGACTGTCACACAGTAGAATTATCAATACTAACACTAAGAACTAATTTCCAATTCTAATCTTCTAAAAAAATCGCCATGACGATAGCTATCTCGTTCGGATGTCTACTATATACTAAACGTGGTACAAGTTTTGCCCTCAAGAATGACTAACCCCACACCCACCGCAATATATATCTCTTATAGATGGGCGATAACACAGCAGTACTTCAAGGCATTCGTCGTGTAGAGGGCATCAGCTATCCCGTGCTGACGCCCAATATGAAAGGCTTCGAGGCTGCGGCCGAGGCTGGTGCAGAGGAGGTGGCGGTGTTTGGGTCAGCGACGGAGGAATTCAGTCAGAAGAACATAGCGTGTTCTGTCGAGGAAAGTCTGGAGCGCTTTGAGAAGGTATGTGTGTTTATAGATGTTATGTTTTTATATCGGCACGTGCGTGTTTCTCGGATGGTCTATGTGTGTGTGTGTGTGTGTGTGTGTTTTATAGACACATAGCTGTAGTTGGGTGAGCTTCCAGAGAGTAGTTACTAAGAACTACACATTATGTGTCAAGTAGTCGTTGACGCTTAGAGAAGGAAGTGTTGTGAGAATATAAGCTTCTTATTTTCATTTGCATTAGAGTGAAGCAGTTGTCAGTGACGGCGTACACACACATAATTCTGAACCTTGTGTATGATACCAGCGTGTATACATGTGTGGCTGGCTTGCTTTTGTTCTATGTGAGGTTGTGTTTATCTCCCATACGCCCCCATTCAGGTCCACACACCCGCACTTTGTCCACTTCTCCTACGCACCGGCCCATCTTCTCACCGCCCACCCTGCCTTTATACTGTCAAACCATTCGACCACTAGTGTGTATCATTCCATCCGTTTCATACCTTGTCCCAAATGCCTTCATTCTCAGATCATGGACGCGGCGAAGGTCTTGGACATTCGCGTGCGTGGTTATGTGTCTTGTGTCATGGGCTGTCCGTACTCGGGATATGTCAGTCCCGAGAAAGTCGCCGCGGTGGCCAAGAAACTGCGGGATATGGGTATGGTACTGAGGAGTGTTTGAGCACGAGTACGTGCACTGTAGTAGGAATGCTAGTACGTTTACAGGAAGCTACGGAGATTATTCGGTGGATCCGCCTACCACTTTTCACACTACGTGCATTTCGGTGGATAGGATGTCGGATCATGTCGTGTTGCTGAGCGGTGTATAATGGAGACTGTGCCCTGCAGATAGGGTGGTTACTTTGTTCGTAGCGAAACTGTGAGGACCCGTACAGAGTTCGCTTGAATCGTGCCTGCTGCTATTAGTGGGAGAGCCGTACGCGATGCTCGCTGCCATGTGTCGATGTGTAGTATGTTATTCACCATGAGCTGCAACGCAAGTGCTCTGTATGGCACCCACACTCGCGTGTTTATATTTATATATATATATAAATATATAATTTATATATATATATATGTTTAACACGGAATGGTACAACGTCCAGTTTGTGAACTCCGGACACTGTAAACTTCAGCTACTTAGGTACTTCACAGGATGTATGCACAAAATGGTTGGTCACGAACGAGGCATGGACCCTCTTGAGTTTTTTGTATTGTTGTATACATATACTGCGTATGTTAATAAGTACTCATTTTCACATACATTGATTCTCAACAGTTCCGCCGGGGTTAGTTTGTATGTCAAGAAGTTCTGCTTTACACCCGCAAACGCACTGCAATTCTGCAACTGTCAATATACACAGACTTACACCTACACACACGCTATATACTGCTTTACACCTACAAACACACCATATACTGATTCACATCTACAAACACTCTGCAACCACACACGCACACACACACACACACACACACAGGGTGCTATGAAGTGTCTCTGGGCGATACCATCGGCACAGGCACGCCCGGGCTCATGCGAGAGGTCATCGACCACACCAGCGCAGTGATTCCGATGAGTGAGATCGCAGTACACTGCCACGACACGTACGGACAGGCGCTGGCGAATATTTTAACGGCCGTGGATGTATGTGATGTGTACAGGAATGGGGATGGGCATGCGGGGTATTGTGTATGTTTGTATACGTGTGTTTGTATAGTTGTTACGCATGTTGTTGTGTGTATTCGGTGTATGCGTGTGATTGTGTATGTTTGAGTACGTGTGTTTGTATAGTTATTACGCATGTTGTTGTGTATATTCGGTGTATGCGTGTTATTGTACATGTTTGTGTATGCGTGTTTGTATAGTTATTACGCATGTTGTTGTCTTTATTCGGTGTATGCGTGTTATTGTATATGTTTGTGTATGCGCGTATGCGCAGGGGGATGTACATAAAGATGTTTGTTTGTACTTCAATATCTGCTTTCAATATTCATACCTCTGTGTGGTCTTTCACGATACAACTCACATTAACAACACCTCCAGGTTTGTCATCACTGTACACATGTGTGCGCACATGTCTCTGAGCATACCTTGACTACTTTTACTTGGGGGACCCAATCTATCATATTACCCTAAAACCCTGAACCCTAGAATCTCTGTTAGACTATGTTTGGTCAAATCTTGCACTGCATGTACCCATCCATTCACTTATACATTCGAGTGCACTCATACATTTCAAGGGACGTTCTCGGTATGCGTTGCCTCTAAGCAGCTCCTACACCCATGCCATAAGCCTCGTGTGTAGCACAACTTGTGCATATCTATTGGACCGTCCATGTAACAACAGCTGGGAATACCCATGTCCATATACTGACAGCCTTTCTCTCCCTTTCTTACTCGTATCGTAGATGGGCGTTCGGGTAGTTGATGCGTCAGTCGGGGGCCTGGGGGGATGTCCCTATGCCAAAGGTGCCTCGGGCAATGTGGCGACCGAAGAAGTGGTCTATATGCTCCACGGCATGGGGTTGGAAACAGGTATGGCTCACGCTCACTTTCATTGCCTAAAACCCTAAACCCTACACCTGGAACCCTATCACTGATCAGGTGCGATCCACGCTCACATATATTGGTATCACTAATCTCATGTGGTGTTTGAGATGTGAGGTTCTTGTGCCGTGCGATGTGGGATAGGAACGGTGATGACGTAGGACATAGCCACCTGCCAGTAAAATAGTTAGTGTGTATGAGAATATCATGGACAACACCCATTGCACTCTCATTCCATAGAGCACGTGCAAAGGCTAGTATATACAGAAGTAACTCCTGCTAAGGTTATTATATGCATGCAAGCGTAACAAGTGTAATAATCCCTGCTAACCTCAGTTGTTCTGTTCCATACACGAGTATTTACACACAAAGTGCAAGCAATAGCCTGATAGTCTGTCACTGTATCTAAATCTCGCACGTACACGTACACAGGTGTGGATATGAACAAGCTCCTGGAGGCTGGCCAGTATGTGATGGGAGCCTTGGATCGACCTTCGACATCTCGCGTTGCGCGTGCACTGGGCTATGTCCAGAACTCCTAGTTCAGCTACACCTCTGTCGTACTGTCGTATAATCGATTGGACGTATACCCTAACGTCACTTGAGGTGGGGCGACACAGACGCAGACTCGGGCACGGACGTGTACGTGCCCACAGGAGGAAGTAGTAGACAAATGGCGAGTGGACTGGGATGGTAGTTGTGGGTGTTGATCGGCACGGGCTGTGGTTGATATCAACCTTTTGCGCGTGGCTTGGGTCTCTGTCACACCAACATCAGTGCGTGTGCGTGTGCGTGTGCGTATGCACGCCAGGACGAGTTTGCCCATGGGCCACCCCCGTGACATGGCGCAGTGGTATGTATAGAGCGTGCGCCTAGATCGCATTGTTACGGTGGAGCTTTATGTGATGCTACGCTGTAGCTGTGTGTGTTAAACTCGTCTTAAAGTGGTATCCCTTTCTCACCGCCAATGCCTGCCACGCTACTACGGATGACCCGCTGATAGGGCTATCGTATCTGGGCGTGGTATGCACGAGGTCGCCTGCAGATGTGTGCTGAGTCACACCAACTCCACGTGGCTCTGCCACAGACAGGCTGCGATGTATTGGGGGGGGGCGAATGTTGATGCATGGTGTGGGGAAACGCCAGGGGGGGGGGGCGAATGTTGGTGCATGGTGTGGGGAAACGCCAACAAGCGCACTACAGCATTGCTATTGCTGGGGGTGAATATCGGTGACTGGGGTGAGGCTCGCACACACACTGCTCGCCTGCCGATTTATATGTGTGGGACGGAACCACGGAGAATGGGTAGACGTACGAAGCGCGTGCGTGTCTTTTGCACCAGAGGTTATGTGTAACTGCCTATCCCTGCTTGTAGTAGGAAGCAAAAAAAAAACTGCTGTTCAGGCACAGGGGCTAGACACCACGCCATACTATGGCATCGCGCTCGTGTGTTGCTGGTCTGTACCTCACTGTGCCGGTGGTTTCAAGTCGCCGATTTTAACAGGGGTTGTAGCTAGCCTCCTAGCAATTAAATCTACTTAACACCAATTGCTTATGCCGAATGCACGTTGCACCAAACGTTTATACTGTACTCTAAAACTCTTATCTTAACTAAGGCCGCGATTAGCCTTCTAGCTGTATATATATATATATATATATATATATATATATATATATATATATATATAGTAATAATATATATATATATA
>NW_014037707.1:0-4699 GCF_001186125.1 Sphaeroforma arctica JP610 | reverse complement strand
GGTGTTGTGTGTGTGTGTGTGTGTGTGTGTGTGTGTGTGTGTGTATGTGTGTGTGTGTGTGTGTATGTGTTTATATATATATATATATATCCATGTATGGAATAATATCCACACTTGGCAGTATCGGTACCTTCTTGTCTGGTAGGTCCAAAACTTCGAAACACTGCAAGGTTTTCTTTCACTATAGTTGACGTCACATACTTCGGTTTGTGACCCTGTTACTTATATTCTCGCGTCTGTTTGTGCTAATTGTCTGTAGCCCGGTTGTGCTCTGACTGACAGGTAAAGTTATGTTACTATACTTCTGTCCATATAAAAGTGTTGTGCGCCTGAGTCCACAAGTGCCCTGTATATACTATACCATTAATCTATCAATGTGTAATCTTTGGCCGTGGTGCGGGAAGCAAGGATAGAGGTTGGTAATTTATATCATTCGCATTTATTGACAACGTTTCTTCATCTGTATATACTTTCAACCTGTCGGCCAGGTCAACCATGTTTGCTTCCGCCCACCAGTTGTTTCAGGATCCGTCGCTATCAGTTAGCTCCTCTACCTTCAAGAGCGGCAGGCACTGGAGCTACTGCATCATCTGACGCAACTGAACTCCCACCATCGACCGGCGTAGTCAAATTGACGCTCCGCTGCTCAGCAAGAAATACAGCCGCGCGATCGCGAGCTGTTGCCACTTCACCACTAGGGTTACGCGCCTCGAGCGTGCAACGCAATAGAGGGGTAACACCTGGCTCGCTCAAGAGACTCTCTTTCTTGATGAGCCAGTTGTGCTCAGCGTATCTATACCTTACGAGGTACTACCACCAGAACTCCAGGCTAATTATTCGCCTGTTCTAACGCCCGGCCATGAGTCGCCCGTCCTCGAGGGTATTATAGACCCAGAGGCAGATAAAAATACTCCGCCATCTTTATCCAACTGGGATGACAATCGTCGGAAACCAGTTAAGACTGGGTATGTCATCCAGACGCAATCACCCAAGATTATAATACCAACTACTATCCAAGGAACAGAGCACCGAAAGGCCTCGACCTTCGAAACACTGCAAGGTTTTCTTCCACTATAGTTGACGTCACATACTTCGGTTTGTGACCCTGTTACTTATATTCTCGCGTCTGTTTGTGCTAATTGTCTGTAGCCCGGTTGTGCTCTGACTGACAGATAAAGTTATGTTACTATACTTCTGTCCATACAAAAGTGTTGTGCGCGCACAAAACATAACCAGAGTCTTTATTAATAATCCATTAACACCCACACACCAACGCAGTCCTCTGAAAATGCCAACAGCAACCAGAGCAGGCGTGTACAGTGGGGGAGAAGGGAGTGAAGGCGCGAATGACGTGGGAGTCAGCCCAATGGGTGGGCCAAGCCCAGGCAATAGTTCGGGCCAACCTACACCAGCGGGGGTACCCATTGCAGCGTCAGCAATGCGTCTAGAAATAGACAAGAATATCTGTCAAGGCAATCATGTTCCGGTGAGTCGGTTTGTGTTCAAGTTGGAGCAAACAGCACCGGTACCCAAACCAACTCTACACAAGACGAGGGTAGGTATCCACGATCAACAGCCAGAGCGCCGCATACCACTAGTGGATGCGGAGCTCAGACGATGATATGACCAAGCGATCAATGACTGTGGTGACGATGAGGAAGATCAGCTCATACAAATAGGTCTATACATTAGTGAGTTAGAGCTCATGCGTTCTCGCTTGGGCGATCAGAACGCTATGGCACAAATACCAAAGAGCTACTAGCACTGGTGTACAGTCTGGAACATATCTCCAAATACATCAAATGAGGGGACATAGCACTGTGGACAGATCACAAAGCGCTCACGCAAATGAACAGTCAACAGACGTTACGCCCAATGCTAGCCAAATGGATAGCAAAAACGTTCCACCACCATTTCTCCATCATACATGTCCCAGGCAAGGACAACCGGATGGCAGACATGTTGTCGCGTCTCCATGAAATACTTTTAGTACTAAAGAGTCAAAAGTAATACAAAAAGCGAATGAGGCAACACATAATACCCAAGAGTACACCACTTTGGAAACGATCATGCCCATAACCAAATCGGCTATAGACTGGATGTTACATCCCAGATTCTATCAAGAAGCGGAACGAAGATTTAGAAAGTTCACCGTAGATCTGTTTGCATCGGCACACAATGCACACACAGATCAATACTACACCAAAGGACAGAATGTGCTACAACAAAAGTGGGCGCAGGAAGTGAATGCATGGACGAATCCACCATGGGAACTCATACCTGATGTCCTTGACAAAGTCATTGAAGAGGCAACCAGCATCACGATATATATACCATATTATCACAATGCCTCGTGGTTTCTAACGTTCTTGTCTTTACTAGAAGAAGACCCGATGCTAGTGGAAAACACAAACAATACTTTCCTTAAAGAGGGCCAGAAGGCTTGCGGCAAGACCCCATGGGGTGTCACACTAGTCGCAAAGATAGGAGCTAAGACCTGTTATACACGTTGCAGCATCAGAACCAGTTCACTCTGGAGATACACCACAGGCAACAGAATATGAGACACGTGTCAACATCATTGAGCAATACCATAACTTGAGACATTACACTCCGGAGGAAACGGAACAAAAGTTGCAAACAGATGGACATGATTGGCCTGATATCCAACAACATGTACACAAGTTTATTGACGTATGTATACCATGTCTCAAAAATAAGATACACAAAAGGGATTTCACCCCTTACAATCAATTACAGCCGCATATCCAAGCGACAGAGTCCAAGCGGACACCATAGGGTCACTATTGGATTCAAATAGATGACACACATATGTGTTAGTATGGCTTGATGTATATTCATTGTACGTCATTTTACGTCAAATGATGAACAAGTCAGCGGCTACCATAGCACGCACGCTGGTCCCAATCATATGTGAACATGGATTCCCACAAATCATACAAACTGACCAAGGCACTGAATACGTTAACGACATACTTGCAAAAGTTGTTGAACAAGCGCCAATGCAACACCTAGTCTCTCGGTCGTATCAACCTAAAGTCTTAGGCGCGAACGAACGATCACATAGAGACCTCATGACACTGCTACGAAAATTCGTTGAACAGATTTCAGGTTACTGGTGTTCACGACTTCCATTCGTACAGATGGGGCCATAATCTGCGTACATCCAGAAGACACAAGTCACCGCGATTTAATGTGTACTTTGGTCACAGCCAGAATCAACTCACGGACTACAATGGGCCAGTGAACGCACCCAGTACAACAGTATCTTGGGAAGAGCGACTGCAAAATGTAGAAGAAGCCATTAGGCCACAACTAGATATTAATGTTGCACAGTATCAAGAGAAGATGCGCGCAGCATACGATCGAAAATACCAATGCTATCAAGGTGAAATGAGCTGGCGGACCATACAAAATAGTATGCAGGGAGGGCAACGGGTATTTTGTCTGTGACCTTGATGAGACTGAAGCTCCCGAATATCCTGACTCGATCATTGATGAGCTACTTGGCCTCGTAAAAAGGGCTGGACATTTGGGCTTCACCGTACGAACCTCGAGTGACCTGTCCGGGTGCACAGTCCTTCTCTTGAAGGTAGCCAACCCTTGGCATACAGGAACTCAAGTTATGCACGTTAATATAGTTATATGTTTTACTTTCGGCAGAACAAAGCTGTCTTGCGCATATTTGTGATTGGTCTCTCTCTGACAAACATGTGCGTACCCTTTTCAACCTGTTTGGTCGTGCTCTCTTGTCGATAGTAGTGGCAGTTTCACCTATGTGCCCATCACGTACCCACTTCGAAAGTTCTCATTCGTTGTGGTATATATTTGTGTGGTACGAAGTTTACTTTAGGGATAAATATATTCATTTCAAAAATGGCAAGTATGTATGATACAATGTATGAACATATTGTATGTCTCTCATAGTCGCTGTAGTGGTTCAGGAAAGATTGATGGGAAGAAGTGGTCAGTAAATTCCCGTTTGAAGCTTGGGCCAAGTGAGTCGACAATGGAAGATATGTGCTGAGTCAATTCGGGCCGGTGTTGACAAAATACTGTTACTATCGAATGTTCCATATATTTGCTTGCTGACCTACTAAGTAGAGTACCCACCTCTGTGGTACGGATCGGGTCTGCGCCGTGTAGTGCCGCGGAATGGGTTAGTGCAGAGTACGAAATACCGAGAAGGACCAGGTTATCCGTCATAATCCGGTCGAGAAGCGAGGATGGGGGTAAGCCAATGCCGCACCAGACCACGAATATAATATTCACATATTCCATCACACAGTTCTGACAATTGTATTTGACCATATGGCTCTGTAAAGGTGTACCGAAGTTTATTAATTTCTTCGGCTCAGAATTTATTGGCTTCGACCAAGCTAATTATTGATTTGTTTCCTAATTCCCACCCTAGAGGGCCTACTAGAGTATACAAACCGAAATCAGAGAAAATATTGTTTATTCCGAATGTGTGTTCTGTAACTCCACCTACCGTCATAGAGTTTCCCCATTGAGCCCCACTCCATCTCTGACGCGATTGTAAGCTAAATACAAAAACGCTCCGGGCTACGCTGACCATTTTATCGAGACGATATCTGAATAGCTACAAAAGCAATATACTACAAAACCTATAAATGGTTTGGAGTATATATAAAGAAAGTTAGATTTTTAAGTATCT
>NW_014037708.1:0-4699 GCF_001186125.1 Sphaeroforma arctica JP610 | reverse complement strand
CAGTAATATACATCAACAGGGGACAATATAATAATCATCACAGTGAAAGTAGATAATATATATTGACTATCAACAACCACAGAATAGTAATATACATCAACAGTGGACAGTATAATAATCATCACAGTGAAAGTAGATAATACATATTTACTATCAACAACCACAGAATAGTAATATACATCAACAGGGGACAGTATAATAATCATCCCAGTGAAAGTAGTTAATATATATTTACTATTACAGTCTTATCCTCAATGTTGACTCCCATTCTGTTGCGGGAATATATTTATTACTTCCATGACCCTTGAGTATCTTGATTACTATAATGTCCCTAGAAGACGTTAACTACTGCTCTGTCGCCAGAATATATTAGTTACTACACTGTCCCTTGAACAAGGTGAATACTGTTCTGTTACAATTTAGTCACTTCATTATCCTTCGGGTATGATGAGTACTATACTATCCATCGAGGACATTGTATTATTCTTCTGTTTCTAGAATTTACTAATTACTTCACTCTTTATATTTGGTGTTTATTGTACTGCCCGTCGAGCATGTGAAATATCATCCTGGCTCTAGAATATATCTATCCGAGTTACATGATCACCCTTTTTTTAGTATAGCGATACTATACTGTCTCTCGAGAATTTTAATTTCTCTTTTGTCCGATGGACCTATTGATATTCATTCTGTCCCTCTTGTATAATTAAAGGTTAAAGATTTACAGTAGTTAGCACGGCAGCTCGGACACCAGGATATTTTCATTCGCTACGAACGCGGCTATAAATAGAATATAAATATTCTACAAAGGACTGGAAAGTCTATTATAAAGCGCATCATATCACTAGTCATTGGAAGAACACTTAACAAAGTGGTCGGTGTGGTTTTTTAAATATATATATATTTTTTTTTGCATTATCAGTACTTTGTATGGTCATCGTACTATAGTCGAATTCTTAACATTACTTTGTAGCGGATATAGTGAAGTTGTGCTGAGTCCAAAATTGTCTAAACCTGTATATCCCTGTAATTAAAACTTTTTTCGGTTTAGATATATCTCTCCATGTCTCGTTTAAAGAATGCGCTTTCAAATCTGGTCGCCAATGAAGATGTAGATGATGCATGCAAGCTTGTATATGTTGTTTTAGTCGAAAGCCGCCAACATTCTGGAAGGAAACTGATTCAGTATATATATAGATTGTCTAATTTAGCACTGTACATTAACGTCATGTAATAGAATATGAATATGCATTTCTAAACGACCTCTATATTTTTATTGGACCTTTTCATCTGTACACTGCTCTGTCTACTAGTAACAGTGTCTTTATTTGGTGTATAAAACCGCTACTAATAGAACAAGTGAATACAGCTCTCGGGTGCTTCTGGTAAATGATCAGTATCTTCAAATAAATAAAAATATATTGTCTTCGAAATAGAATACACAAAAGTCAGCCTCCCAAAATATCCTTCTCATATATATCATAGTCACTTATGTATTTAATATATGTATAGGTCTTTATAAAATTAAAATAGGAACTGATACACACCATAGCCTTCTAAATTAGACATGCAGTATTGACATACGATTGTACAGAAATTATTCACTAGGATTGGCCAAAAGGTCAAACGGACGTATTTATTTATTTAAATAAATACAGTTTTTAAAATACATATATTGTCCATCACACATGTGTAATGAAGTGAGAAGTGAGATTTGATACGAGAACTTGCAACGGCGCATTTGGGCATAGCGAGCTAGCGGTAAAAGTTAAAACCTACAGGCATCAGTCATGTGACGCGCGAACTGCTGAGTCTGCATGGACTATTGACAATTTGATACCATTTATTTTACAAATAAAAAACGTGATTGGTATTTTTGCATTGGTAGCAACTCTTCCATGAAGCCTGTGCCAGGATCTTTCAACTCGAAGAGAATAATAAGTATAAATAAAATATAAATAGTTAAATACTCTATGTGGCACTTGGAAGTTGGCGACTGGCGCCTGGCCCTCTGGGGAATGGGAGTCTGGGAGTCTGGGTCCTGCTGGGAGTGGGAAGTGGCGGCACATGTGTGAACGGACCGAGGGTCCCAGGCGCCAGGCCATTTTTTAATTTAAATTTGTGTTCAACGTTTATTACTATTTTCTACAAACAATACGCTCTGTGTTTTTGCTTTATTTATCTTTCAATTTTCGAATGTCTTTTTTATTATTATTTTTAAGATAGAGGGTGGACTAATAGGTTTTTCTAAAACAATTTGTATTTTTATAAAAATACTGTATGTATTTATGTATGTATCATATGCATATATTTATTTTTATTTTTAAAAAAACAGGCGGGGGTGGCCGTGGGCCGTGAGGGATATTTTTAAATGGGATATGGTTACTGGGTACTGTGTTGGGTACAATCATGCCTCTTTATATGTCTGGGTACAATCATACCTCTTTATATGTCCAAATATTTGCCAATCCCGGGAACTGGACATATAAAGAGGTAAGACAAGTCTGGGTCAGTTTCATCCCATCAGGTTCGGGGTCCAACCTAAGGGAGTATGGGTCACACCAGGAGGTATTCTAGGCGCTTTCATCAAATACCTCTTTCGTGACGATCAAGCCGTGACGATCAAGCGCTGACTTACACTAAAACCAGCTTCCCTAAACCTTATTTACCGACCCACTCAATCAAACGCTTCTCGAACTCGTGATGTGTTCCTCTCCTTTCTCGATATTTCTTTTTTGCATACACCTCATAAGACTGACTATGTTCTCTCCAGACTCCATGAACCTTCTTATTGTTTTGATACTGACGACGAATGATGCATGCGCTACCCGCACGGCCTCCTTAGCTAAATCCTTACGATAGCTGTCTTTCCATGATAGGTCTAAGCTGTATCCCGCTTTCTGGATTGTACGCACGATGACATCTTTAACTTTGTTTATTAGATTGATTCTTTTTGTTGTATTGGAGCTCACATTTGATAATACAGTCTGTTTATATGTTTTCTTCTTCTTACCAAAGTGAGCTTATCTATCGTTGTAGGTGCGTTTTGTGTCAATTCGTCTGGCTCTGTCTGTCTGTTATTAGTGAAACCAGACTCCCACATGTCATCCGGTGGCTGGCTCTTATCTGTAGACAGGCAGTAACCGATTGAATTTGAGCCATACCCCTCACCAAGATGCACGCCACAAAAGGCATGCATACTTCGATCGCAACCAGCACATTTATATACACCACCCACTGGGTGCGTTGTAGTGCATTCTTTCGCACAACAGCGTTCACCACTAGAAGTGTCTCCCATCAGGATCTATTGTAGTACGTACTCTAGTGTATGTATTATAGATAAAGCTACCGTCAAGCTATGGTGAAAGGTGAAATATTCACACTTGTAAAAACTTTTTTTAAAAGATAAATATACGAATGACCCCAGAGTCTGAGTCTCACCGACCCTCTGACGGTCTGACCGCAGTGATTTAAAAAAGAGCAATTAGCTCCTGAATTGCTCAGTTCCAATCAGCGATATTAATAGTCGGACGTCCAAGAGCAGGCTGCAGGACCGGTCTAAAAGGACCTGACTCATATATAGGGGGTTGGCCAAAATAGAAATTGGACATATAAAGAGGTAGACACCTTAAAGAGGTGGACATATAAGAGGTATGACTGTGGTATTAGAAGCATCTGGACAAAATCGTTCCGGCCTCGGGGCTCGGGCCCTCAGGCTCGGACATAGTGTACTATATTTACTTTTTTTATTTTTAAATAGATACTGTTATTTTCTATTGACGTTTAACGCATATTTTTGTAACGGGCATTTTGGTATTAGTCTTTTAGAATATCCATAGTCCCCTCTGAATCATAACAGTAGTGATACGCTGATAGAAATTATTAGAAGGCTATGGGACAAAACTTTGAGCACAATGGTAAATATTTACCACTGACCACGAGTATTTACAGACTCCAAGAGTCCAAATCCAGAGTCTACCGGACGTCAGTCCACTTCACAACAGTTCTAAATTCTGTTTCAGTTCACGCTTCCCAGTCCCTGTTCACAGTTCACACTCTCACGCAGTCTTCACAGTCACAGACTGTCAGACTCACAGTCACACAGACTCGCAGACGCGCAGTTGCTCACAGTTTTGAGTTCATTCAAAGTTCAAATTCAAACCACAAAGACTGGACGAAAAGTTGTTCCATAGGCTCTTGTTCAGAGTTCTGCTGTTCATCGTGTCCTTCTTGAGCTGACGTACACATAACTAGTAATAATTTTATTATTCTTATAAGGAATTGTTCTGGAATTCTAAGGCATTTTTATATTCACATCAACGCTAATATGAATATTTTTGTATTGCGGTGAAAGTAATACTGAATACAGTGTGGCCCAATATGTATATGTGTGGCTTAGAGATGTACAAGACCACATGATTCACTTCCAAACAAAACATATTGAAACGAAGAAACGAGAAACTATCGCATTCGGCTCGAGCATTGGAGAAGACTACTTGAATCTTGACAAGATGTTTGCGCAGTGGAATGCGACCGAAGTGTGCAACATCTGTGAAAAGAATCCGGCTACTCTCACCATGCGATGTCCCTGCCAATTAGGGCGTTATTGTGGTGATCAATGCGCGGTAAGTATTGGAGCACAAACAGCTAACACTATACTATACATGTATATGTATCAATACGTATATGTTTATTGTTC
>NW_014037709.1:0-4711 GCF_001186125.1 Sphaeroforma arctica JP610 | reverse complement strand
ATTTACTTCGAATTTAATTATACTTAGACTTAACCTAAGCGTTTAATTACTCTAAGGCGTTAATATCGCCTTGATAGACCGAATCTTACACATTTTAAAGTTAGCAAAGGTATTAATTATTTAGACTACTTAAGCGTCAAGGTAGATTAACTACCACAAAGATTTTCTTGTCCACTCTAGTCCTTAACAGGGTTTAAGTTAAGATTATGGGTTTTAGGGTTTAAGTTATAAGTTAAAATTATGACCAAGGAAGACAATACTCCTTCTAAGAAGCGTAGAGCTGAAAAGAAGAAGATGGAGAGAGAAACCGTAGCCACTGCCGCCGCAGAAGCAACTGCTGCCGCTGCTGATGCGTTTAACCGCACTGTAGCCGAAGCACTTGCCTCCGACAATAATAGTCAACAGGACAATGCTTCAGATAAGGATGTAGCCACTCCGATTAAGGAGACTACTCCCACTGACAGAGCCCGAGGGCCAACTATTGCCTCAACTTCAAAGCTTGCATGTACGAAGCCAAGAAGTGAGACAAGGGACACGTCTCAAGACACCCCAACCCATTCTTCTGACGAAACTCAGAAAGAAAAGTTCCCAACTATAAGGGAGTACCCAATTATAGGGAACAAGGACAAATCTCAGAAAGAACCTATAATGGAACCAGAAGAGGAGGCAAGCTCAAGTGGCAAACCCGAATCTACGTCCGAGACTATTAAGCTAACGCGCACAAGTAAGTTAATTACTGAAAACATTGATCTTAAGAATCAGTTAGCTACCCTTATGAAAGACTTGACTGTTGAACATGTAGTTCGATTGTATAGATCAGGAAAAAATACACAGCACTTACGCGAGCATGTTTCTCCGGGCATTACTGAAGCCCTACAGAAGTGGACAGAACGCCGAAAGGCAATTACGCCCGAATAACGTAAAGACTCGAGCGCTACACCTGTGGCATATGAGCCAGATGTGCTCAGCGTATCTATACCTTACGAGGTACTACCACCAGAACTTCAGGCTAATTACTCGCCTGTTTTGACACCCGGCCGTGAGTCACCCGTCCTTGAGGGTATTATAGACCCAGAGGCAGGTAGAAATACTCCGCCACTTTTACTCAATTGGGATGACAATTGTCGGAAACCAGTTAAGACTGGGTATGTTATCCAGACGCATGAATCACCCAAGATTATAATACCAACCACTATCCGAGGAACAGAACACCGAAAGGCCTCGACCATGGACTTTACAAGGGGTAATAAACACCCCCGTAAACGTGTTAACGAAGTCGAATTTAATTGCTTCGATCGCACAGCACTACATCAACCCGCAGAGAATTTTCACTCTGACGAGGTGACCGAACTTAACAAATTGGGCGACGATCATACCATTGAAATGGAAATCGCCCACGATGCGCATCATGTTAGAGTGTAATATGGTAGTCTTTGAATATAGCGTAATTGTATATCTTTATTTACAACCTCACCTTTGGTTTTATACTCAAGGTGTTTGTGCTAGTGTTCAACCGCTTGGGTTGGCCATGGTGAAAACTCATATGGTCAGTATGAGAAACCTTTTGCAGAACACTTTAACACTTAGATATTGTTCTATAGCCGATCAATTAATGTTGCTTGGCTTTCAGAGCAATTCTCTCCTAGGTATCGGCTTTCGGAGCAATGCTCTTACAGGAGCAAATGTATTATTAACATGATGTGGTTAATAATTTGATCCGCTTTTCGGAGTGACGCAACTCTTGTGATTTCATTCAAGAAAAAGAGTTTTCTTGCTTATGAAACTTGCTTGAGATCTTTAGTCTCTCACTCCCCCTCAATTCTACAATCCTGAAGGGTCTGTACTCAGTGCACTGTGAAGTTTGAAGTCGCAGAGCTGGATTGTTGAATTGTTAACTTTGTAGAATTTTCGGTAGGTTTTTTTAATTTAAAAAGTTGTCAACGCTGAGATTCTGAGACCTGTTGAATTTCAGAAAAGAAGTTGCAAAGTACCACAGTAGTGTGTAGATACCAGGCATATCCGTGTACTTTTGACACTTGACAGGCTTCACGACTTGCGTGGATTTTCTTCTGTTTAGAAACAGGCATCACGGGGTCGCAGGAAAAAATAAAATTTAAAAAATGGGCGGTTTTGGCAACAGGGGCCAGACAGTGTGAGAACTGTTTCGATGGGTTTAGGGTTTCACTAAACTCTAAGGTCCCTTATGCGCCGTGGTTGTAATGAGACAAGCTTTTGTCTTCATGGAATGTGTTGATGATAAATCTTGGCGATGCTGCATACTCTCAACACAAATCGGGCTAAAAAAATTGTTGTTTTGATCGAATCCACCACCAGAAATCGTTGTTGGATAAAATTTTACCTAATTTAGGTTATAAAAAATAGAAGAAGAATAAAAATATCAAAAATAAACGAAAAAGAGTTCGTATCACAAATTTGACACACTGCTATGGAATAGTTGGATATACGTGCATAAAAACGTCTAATAATTCAGTGTTATTTGGACTATTCACTTTAAACTTGACTTTGGAATGCGGTATGGCGTAGAGTGCCTGCAACGTAAATATTCGAACTAGGACACTGTTGTTTTTGTCATATTCAGTGTTGCGTTACTGGCATCCGATTTTCACACGCAATACATAAACATAAGTTGGCATATATATCAATTGCGCAGAGAATTGATAATCAGTTTGATTGAAGTTAGTTCGCGCACAAACAACCAATTTTCATTATAGCAGTATGAGTTGCAAGTATTTTACATTCTGAAGAAACAATAAAATACTTACCTTATATTACTTACCTTTATTAAAATTAAGTTGATATTGGCATTCTAGTCATCAGTTTATCTCGGATATTTGTGAACTTTTCTCGGCAAAGAGGCTTAGTGAAGAAATCGCTGAGGAGTTGTTCTGAAGGTATGTACTTAAGATCAATGGTTTTGTTCGCTGTGAGTTCTCTGATATGGTGATAACGGAGGTCGACGTGTTTGGTACGGCGAGACTTAGTGATACCGTTTCCCATCAGCATTGCTGACTTGTTGTCTTGTTCTATGGTAGTTGGGTTAGCGATTGGTATTCCAATGAAGAGGTTCCTGGCCCATTGCGCGTCTCTTGCTGTGACAGACTGTGCTACATATTCCGCTTCTGCAGTAGAGGTTGTTACTAATATTTGTAAATTGGTTCCCCACATGAACGGTGCTCCTGCTATCAGTCCCACTCGTCCTGTGGTGGAGCGTCTAGTTATTTCGTCCGTAGCAAAACTACTGTCAGCACTCAGGTATGGTACACATGAGTGTTGTTTTGTGTATTGAAGTCCCAGGTCCTGAGTACCGGCAAAGTATTTAAGGCAGCGTTTGGCTCCTCTAAAGTGACGATATTGCGGAGCGATCAGGTAGCGACTCAAAATTGAAACGGCACAGCATATATCCACTCGTGTCTGATCCACTAGGTATCGTAATTGACCCACAAGTTTGTTGTATTGTTTGATTGTTGGGACGTCTGTACTTGCTGCTTTCTCAGGTAGATACGACTGTTTCTCCGTCACTTCGTAGTCTGATTCCAGTATAGGCACCCATGACGGTTTGCAGTCAACTAAATCCCATTCCTGTAAGACCTCCTTCAAGTATTGTCGTTGATGCAGGCGAACACATCCTGTATGTATTTCAAGTTCGCATTTGAGAAACCATAGAGGTATGCCCATATCCACAGTTTTCCATTCCTTGTTCATTGCGTCGGCTAACTTCTGTCCGTCGGCTTTATTTTGACATGCAGCAATTTTGTCATCTACATGTACGATGATGAAACATGGTCTTGTGTCTGTTTGCCTTATAAAAAGTGCTCCATCCAATTGAGACTGTTTGTACCCTACGTACAGCTTCAAACCAGAAGTATCTACTTGGTGGTAGGCCATATACACACCGATCCACTCGACACATAACTGCGCTGTCTCCTTGTTTATGTCATTCATACAGTTGCTGCTGTGCTGGGTCGAGAAGATGCTCAATTAAATTGTAGCCTTGTGGTACACGCATATAACTTGGAGTATCTAATTTCTGCGTGAGGTATGCTAATGGAGTGACATACTGTCGAATATACATTTCGTAGTGCGCCATGAGGGCTAGACAAATTCTGAGTGTTTCCTTTGCTACAACAGGAGCATAGCTTTCAGTAAAATCGACTATTTGTATTGCGTTGAATGCTGCCACATTTAACCTGAATTTTAGTCGAGTTACATGGCCTGATTCGTTTGTTTTCGCTTTGAAACCCCATCGAGGTGGAAATATAGATTTTTCGCGTGGTTTGTTGTCCACTAGAGTGAATGCCTTGCGCTGGATGACCAAGCTTTCGATTTCTGAACGAGCTGATTCCTCCCACTCAGTTGCGTTTGGCATGTCATATATCCCTCTGTAGGTTTTCGGTTCCAATGTAGAAGTTGCCGAATTGGCGCTATGCACGGTGCTTGGGTGTCTTGTTTTGCGGCGATTGTTGTGGTACCAATTGACATTGTCATCATCGATAGCCAGGTCACGTAATTCCCGCGAAACCTGTCGACCCTCGGCAGTTCGTCTTGCTATAGTGTCCGTGAGATACTGTTGGGTTCTGGTGCTTGCTGCAGAGAATTTTAACTGAACCAGTTGAGAACACGCCCGTTCAGAGTTATATTCTGAAGCTAGATGCTGACCTGAAACGTCCAGATATAACAAAGGACAAGGCAC
>NW_014037710.1:0-4713 GCF_001186125.1 Sphaeroforma arctica JP610 | reverse complement strand
TACTACTATATATAGTACTTTACGAGGCAGTGTATGCCGAATGGCTGACTGTGCAGCACTGGGGGGTGTTTGTGGGCGAGGGGTATCTCTTCCCAGAAGTCATTCGTAGTACAGCCAAAACAAAACAAGACTAGGCGAGCCAAGTTTGACCCAATTAACACCACCTGGGTAGCTGTTGGGTGTTTCTGGTGTGAACGCTCCTCCCGGTACGCCGCTACTAACTTGTCCAATGCCTCCACTTTACTGGAACGATTCCTCCTCTTTAATTGACCATTGCCACATCTTGTATCGACCAATGCCACCTCTTTCTTTTACCAACTTTATTGGACCAATTCCTCCTCTTTAATTGGCTATTGCCACATCTTCTATCGACCAATGCCACCTCTTTCTTTTACCAATGTCTCCACTCTTACTCGTATGCGCCACAGGCAATATACGTCGGGCTGTGTTGGATGTGATTGCTCAACCTCAGGCCACCGACGAGTTCTACTACAGCAATGTGCTCGATAGAATGGCGGATAAGACGGGCATGCTGGGTGGGGGTGTGTAGTGTGTGGGGGGTGCTGAGGAGGACTTGGATTGTTGTGTGTGTACGTATTTTTAGGTGCCAGTGTGTATGTATGTGGGTATGTAGGAGGGTGTATACCTATATATGTGTGTAATATATAGGGTTTAAGGGTCGCAAACCCCTTATATATGTGGGAGTGTGGGTGTAGAGTGAAGGTATGCGTGCATTTCTGCCTCTACCACTCATTCACTCCTCTCTGTTGAATCGTCGATCCGCAGATAGTCTCCTCCAAAAAGATCGCAATTTCACAGCGTTCCGTTGTACCATATACCCTATTGATTAACATATTATTGGTCGTCACAGGGTCTCAAAAAGATCGCAATTCAACAGTGTTCCGTTGTACCATATATTCTATTGATTAACATCTTATTGGTCGTCACAGGGTCTCTAAAAGATCGCAATTCAACAGTGTTCCGTTGTACCGTATGTTCTATTGATTAACATCTTATTGGTCGTCACAGGGTCTCAAAAAGATCGCAATTCAACAGTGTTCCGTTTTACCATATGTTCTATTGATTAACATCTTATTGGTCGTCACAGGGTCTTGGCGGATTGTCACGGTTTACATTGATGGGTTGTTTGCGGGTTGCTTCCCTGTGGCGCCTGTTGTGTTCAGGTGAGTTGCGCGGTGATTTCGGGTGGCTATAAATAGAACAACAGTACTAATAGGACAGATGACCGTCTCGTTCTCTCGTCATTCGGTTTGACGATAACATTTGAACTATAAAAAAAAAGATTCAATGTCACGCTTTTACCTACTTATTCAAATCAATATTCGGTACGAATCAATATCTCTACTTATTCGAATGAATGTTCGGTATGAATTGATATCTCTACC
This sequence comes from Sphaeroforma arctica JP610, assembly GCF_001186125.1. NCBI lineage: Eukaryota > Ichthyosporea > Ichthyophonida > Sphaeroforma > Sphaeroforma arctica. Next base: position 3,307 of record NW_014037710.1, on the reverse strand, counting down.
TATTCGAATGAATGTTCGGTATGAATCGATATCTCTACTTATTCGAATGAATGTTCGGTATAAATTGATATCTCTACTTATTCGAATGAATGTTCGGTATGAATTGATATCTCTACTTATTCGAATGAATGTTCGGTACGAATTGATATCTCTACTTATTTCTCCAACTCCTACTGTGGGCCGTTGATTGATTCCATTTAGATCTATCTAACGGGGTCTTCAGGTTTCTGTACAGCGTCAATCTTGAGGTTCATTTACCTACTAACACAATAACCGGCACATACACTTCAGTTACAGCGGAGGGATATACACAGGTCTGTATGTGAAGTAGTCTGCTCACCCGCATATAAACCCTACAAATGGGCTCTTCACGCTTAGGTATCACGCACCCATACACTATATACTGTGTACGTATATACTCATACACTATATACTGTATATGTACACACCCATACACTATATACTCTATACGTACACGCCCATACACTATAGACTGTATACGTACACACCCATACACTATAGACTGTATACGTACACACCCATACACTATATACTGTATACGTACACACCCATACACTATGAACTGTATACGTACACACCCATACACTATAGACTGTATACGTACGCACCCATACACTATAGACTGTATACGTACACACCCATACACTATAGACTGTATACGTATACACCCATACACTATAGACTATATACGTACACACACTTCAGGCTTCTCCGACTCGGTGGTGAGCTTACATACACGCACAAACATGCACTATACTGGTTCACGCCTCCAGACATTTTCGATATACGAGCGTATGAAGCTTCTTCGACTAACTAAGTTGTTAGTTTTACATACACAGTGGGGGCATGAACCCCCTATCTGTGGGATACACCCCTTTGACCTACCCTCCGTACGCCTACCTACACATCACACACCTAGACTCTGTATGCGTCTACACAGCATTCCGGTTTTATCGCTCCACAATTAAGACAACTCCCACTTCCAAGCCCATACATTTCAGAGGTTTCCCACTCACTATCGTACCAAGGCATCGCCAGATCATTTAATTTAACTATATTACTTACTTTTAACTTCACTGTAATACTTTACTTTTAACTTGACTGTGTTACTTTATTTTTAACTTAACTGTATTACTTTACTTCCACGTATACAGCGGAGGCATGAATCCCTATCTGTGGCGACCGCTCACCGGCATACGCACCTTAGACCTGCCGTCTGTACGCCTAGACATCACGCCCTTCGTAGGCATGCTCAACCACCACAGCACCAACCACCACGCAGACACACACACACAAACACACACACACATACACAACATCACGCTCAGCGTCAACATGAATACGCACGAGAAGAACACTTTCTGGCTCATGGAGGTGGCTGTGGTAATGTATCCGTGTGCGGACGACTGTGCGAGTGTGTCGGGGTCTCCGCCAATCATATCGGCGCCTGTGCCCGTTGTTGTGGAGAGTGGTGCAGTGCAACCAATGAAACCGCAGAGAACAGACGGCGACGACCAATCAGAACGCGCCGATAATCCCGCGGGGGCGACCACGGGCACGGGAATGGGCTCAGGAGATGCGAGATACAATACAGACACGGGTTCTGAAATTGACTTGTTGACAAACGAGGGCAGATTTGGCCCAAAACTTGGACGAGGACAGGCACCATCTCGTGTTGGGGCCCCGAACAGACCTGAGCGGTCCTTAAACAGAGACAGACCACTGGAGTACTACTACACCAAACTGGCTGCCGCAGCTACTGAGGGGAATGGTGACATGCTGAAAGACTACACATACAGATACGATGCGTCTGTTGTGTACAAGTATCGTATAGAGGGACATGCATGGCTTGACGGCGTGCATGAGGAGATCGACCTCGCGTACAGTAACGCCTGGGTAGATGTGCGTAACCATGGCAACCAGGCTCGGAGTGATACCGTAGGCCGTGTCAAGCACGCGACAACTAGTGCGTCGATTGCGATTAATATGAGCCAATCGGAAGAGGCGGATGGTAAGCTGGTTTGATTTCGGCGTATTCAGTTTTTTTGTGTGTGCCTTTTGTGTTCTTAAGTAAGGTGTCGTATCGCAATAACATGTGATGTGCTTTATAAATCCGAGTTGAGTGAATTCTTGTATGCATATGCTGGTGTTGAATCTGTGGTGTTGTTATGATGTATGAAGATGTCTTTATATCATCTGATATCGAGTTGAGTGAATTCTTCTATACATAAGCTGGATTGCATCTGTGATGTTGTTAGGATGTATGAAGATATCTTTATATCATCTGATATCGAGTTGAATGTATATAAGCTGGTATTGCATCTGTGGTGTTGTTAGGATGTATGACGATGTCTTCATATCATCTGATATCGAGTTGAAGGAATTCTTCTATATATAAGCTGGTATTGCATCTGTGGTGTTGTTAGGATGTATGACCATGTCTTTATATCATCTGATATCGAATTGAATGAATTCTTCTATATATAAGCTGGCATTGCATCTGTGGTGTTGTTAGGATGTATGACGATGTCTTTATATCATCTGATATCGAGTTGAATGAATTCTTATATATATAAGCTGGTATTGCATCTGTGGTGTTGATAGGATGTATGACGATGTCTTTATATCGTCTGATATCGATTTGAATGATTTCTTCTATATATAATAGGCTGGTATTGCATCTGTGGTGTTGTTAGGATATATGACGATGTCTTTATCTCATCTGATATCGAATTCCATTCTATCATGCCCCACGTGCTAACTGTTTCACAGTATGTCGTATCCTGTGAACTTGATTGTATTATATGCTTTCGATATATACGTTGTTGATCACAATAGAACGTGTAGTATTTATGTACATATATGTATGTATGGGCAAATATAACGTGTAGTTTTTATGTACAGATATGTACGTATCTTCTATGTTGTTTACGTGGTGCTACTAAAAGCGCGTGCTTTCATAGGCGAACGACTAACTAATGAGTCGCACCAGTATGCATAAACCAATTCACCTGTGAATGTACACCCAGCCAGCCGAACATACGCATCCCACCCTCAGACTCCTCCAACTATATTACCAGAACGCCACCGTGCTCCCTCACTACACACGAGTACTTGACTCTGGTCCCGACTCCTGTTGATTTATTACTTGTATTATTAATAGAAACACTGCCGGCTGAGGATATGACTGTGGTCATCAAGGCGCACGGGGCAGTCTGCGAATATCCCTTCGAGTTCAATGTCACGACCAAAATGAGCGAGGTCGGTAACAGATTTTAGAATATAT
>NW_014037711.1:2008-4714 GCF_001186125.1 Sphaeroforma arctica JP610 | reverse complement strand
CATCAGGTTCTTATAAACTTAACATCAGGGTACTTATAAACTTAACATCAGGGTGCTTAGTAAACTTAACATCAGGGTACTTATAAACTTAACATCAGGGTTCTTATAAACTTAACATCAGGGTGCTTATAAACTTAACATCAGGGTACTTATAAACTTAACATCAGGGTTCTTACAAACTTAACATCAGGGTTCTTATAAACTTAGTATCAGGATTCGTTACATCACAGGGAGGAGACTATCTACCTGAGCCGTGTGCACACTCAGTTCTCTCTATTTACTTATCTACTTATCTACTTGAGGCGATGGGGTGGTATTCGTTGGATATGCATTGCTCCGTTGCTTGTGGCGGGAGTCGTGTAGTGTTGTATAGTGAATTTAACATCCCAATTCGCAAGCAATGTGTGTGTGTGTTGGGTATGTCTGTTCGCATTGGGTATGAGCATATTACATAGGCCACTGACACTGACACTGAATACTGACACTGAGCACTGACCGTATATCTATGTAGCATTGGATGTCAAGTGTGTATACTAACACCATCGCACACTCTCACTAATATATGCAACCTCTTCAAGGACAACCAACAATTAACCTGGTTGAATCTAATGGCCCGATAAAGATCATATTCATTCCTTAGCATTGACAGCATAACTATGTAACATCGGGTGTCAAGTGTGTACACTGACACCACCGCCACACCATTCTCAGAGCCACTACCAAGCCCGCACGAGCCTCCGGCACAGCGTATAGCCCGGAGTGAGACTATTGTTAGTTTCCATATGCCCAGCATATCCACTAACACCAGCAGACCGGGATCAAGTTCCAGTACCGTAGCTCCATCCGCATCTCAAAGCAGAGTAAGTTGTGTGTAATATAGATGGTATATATATGTACAAGCAGAGTGAGTTGTGTGTAGTATAGATGGTATATACATGTACAAGCAGAGTGAGTTGTGTGTAGTATACATGGTATATACAAGTACAAGCAGATTGAGTTGTGTGTAGTATAGATAGTATATACGTGTACAAGCAGAGAGAGTTGTGTGTAGTATAGATGGTATATACATGTGCAAGCAGAGTGAGTTGTGTGTAGTATAGATGGTATATACATGTACAAGCAGAGTGAGTTGGGTGTGGTATAAATGGTATATACATGTACAAGCAGAGTGAGTTGTGTGTAGTATAGATGGTATATACATGTGCAAGCAGAGTGAGTTGTGTGTAGTATAGATGGTATATACATGTACGAGGCTGTCTCCATAAAGACATACCATTCGCATGGCAAAGCAAAGTGAGTCGCGTGTTGTATAAATAGTACATACAGTTACGAGGTTAACTCAATACAGTCACCCCATTGGCATCCCGAAGCAGAGTGAGATGTAGAAAGTATATTTAGTATATGAGTTGTGTGATATATATATATATATCTCTATTACCTTGTTTCGTAAGGACACACACAACTGTCTCTATTTGAGCGTTTGCTTGAGACTCGCAAGTACACCCGAGAATGCACGACGAAGCCATACTGCCGTTGTAGTAGTACATATATCTACCCTGGCTCTGTAGAGCCCATTGACTAGCATGCCCATTCTTAATCATTAACAGACCTTACTAGACTAAGTTTCCGTTACATTATTCGACTACCGGCATGATGGTGTATGACCCAGACAGTAACTGCAGAATCCTTAGGCTATATACAGTGTGACTATGACAGTGTGGCAGGAAAACAGTTCAGCAGAATACATCAACAACAACCCCGTTTCATGGAGATACCCAGCACCACCATTCGATGGGTCTCCACTTCCATATACAGATGTATAGTTCTATAGCGTTCTGTACATATGCGCATCATAAAGGCTGTATCCAAACATGTACGATCTACGTGGAACAGAGTGCACAGTCACATTACACCCACTATTCCATTCAACTTCAGCTTCACGCTAGTAATATACCTTTTCATACATACCTGATCCGTAGTTCATACACACATGTCACCCATGTTATGTTGTATCATGCTATTCACACTGTACGAAGCAATTCTGGTATTCTTCAAGAGCACAAATCGATACGCCGCCCAACATCCTCACTTGTAGTATATAAGTACACAGGGACACTTCAGGTATATAAGCATACTACTAGTATATAGGTAATTGTACATCTAGTATAGAAATATACTTCAAGTATATAAGCATACTACTAGTATATAGGTACACTTCTAGTATATAAATATACTTCTAGTATAGAAATGTACTTCTAGTATATAAGTATACTTCTAGTATATAGGTACACTTCTAGTATATATGCACACTTCTAGTATATAGGTACTCCTCTAGTATAAATGTATTTTTCTAGTATATAAGTACCTTATTTTTGCTGCATCGTTGTGCTGCTACAGGCCTCCCCTGTGCCGAGTGACCAATCTCCAGCGCAACTCGCCCCAGGCGACCCCACAACTATGGCCAAACCAACCACATCAAACGATGCACTCTCCGATCTGTTCAGCGACACCGATAGTGATATGGGTGTGGATTGAGGGGGCTGATCATCAGACTCGTAGAGTTTATACCCATGTATATGTATCTTTATACGCGTATATGCTTCTATATACATAAATATGAATCTACACACACACACATATATATATATATATATATATATATATATATATATATATATATATATATATATGTGTGTGTGTGTGTGT
>NW_014037711.1:0-1591 GCF_001186125.1 Sphaeroforma arctica JP610 | reverse complement strand
TATGTGTGTGTGTGTGTGTGAGTACGCCCTTGTAAGACTTCGTCAACACATGCTTACAACCTCACCTGTGCATGGGATGCTCTCCGTTTACCTGTTTACTTGTATCATTGAACCGAATAACCCGGTGCCGGTCAAGGGGGGTGTATCATGCAGCTGCTGAGTGCTATTCGTGCATGTTTCTGTGTAACTCTACGCTGGTTGCTCATGGCAACCTAAAACAGCCCAGCTGATGGTATACGACGGTCTGTGCCCACTCCCACTCAATATACAGGCTGAGCTGTGCCAGGAATTCGAGCTCAGAAGTATCTAGGAAAAGTCTCCTATTGGGTACCCGAGTATCAATTTGCCGCTTGTATATTCCTAACGGGTGTACGAACACTTCCACCACAGCCCACCTCTGCGGTTCCTACTAAACTTACCTCTTTTGGAGTTTCCCATTCGTTTCGACGTCTTAACGGTGCCTTATTTGTGAATGGCTCAACAAGTGCGTGTATGACTCAGCGACACAGCAGTCAGCTGCAGCGAGCACGGCATATCGGCAGCGCAGAGCTTCTCAAAGAGATCCACTGAATGTAGATTAACCACACACAAACGAGTACAGATTCGCTTCACACGGCCGTATGTACACTCGATCGTCTCGCCGATCTGAGAACTAGTTGAGATTCACCATCCACGTGTGTGTGTGTGTGTGCTGTGTGTGCTGTGGCCAGGACTGGCTCTGTGCGACCTACTCGGGTGGGGTTTATATCCATGTTCGAGATATATCACTTTGAACACAGCAGCAAGCAGTATTGGGAGTTGGCGAGCGAGGAGGACTATAGCTATGATCGTACGTACGTCAGGTATCCAATACAAAGCAACAGAGCACGAAGAAAGGTACCACGTACGTTCAAAGAAGCAACATGGCTGTCTACTGATGCGGCTGCAAGCAGTACAAGGCCCCCGGCGAAGACGGGTTTAATATTGGCATACAACCGTGGTCTCATACACAGCTCCGGAGAAGTCAACGTTTGCGGTTGCCAATAAGCAAACTTATTCCACGACCGTATCAATGTGGCTCAAAACTTGGTTATGAGCAGACATATGTTCTTCCTAGAGTGACTACGGTGTACTTTGATCCCCTTATAACTCCTTGCTTCAGACCGCATTCATGGGAGTCGCAACCAAGTAACTCCTTATCGGATTGCATGGGACGCAGACGCGCATGGCGTGGAATCGGACTCACTATTCTTATGTGGTACAGATGCGTAGGTACTGAGACGGCTCACGAACAACTAAGGAATAGACATGGCAGAATAAAAAGTATAGAAAAGACTGGGAAGACACAAAGTTGCATATTATTTAAAAGCGTCACTACTTGAGACAAAGTTCTTTAAAGCGCCACTGCTTGAGACAAAGTTCTTTAAAGCGCCACTGCTTGAGACAACGTTCTTTAAAGCGCTACTACTTGAGACAACGTTCTTTAAAGCGCCACCTCTTGAGACAACGTTCTTCAAAGCGCTACTACTTGAGACAATGTTCTTTAAAGCGGTACTACTTGAGACAACGCTCTTTAAAGCGCTACTGCTTGAGACAGAGTTCTTTAAAGCGC
>NW_014037712.1:0-4715 GCF_001186125.1 Sphaeroforma arctica JP610 | reverse complement strand
TAATTTATATATTTATGTTTATATATATTTTTTATGTATGTATGTATATATACTTATATGTATGTATGTATGTATATATACTTATATATATGTATATATACCTATTCTGATTGTCTGTGAACTGAGCCCTAGGGTTTTAGGGTTAGGTTTTGGCCGACCCAAATCTTGGCCAGAATTTGGGTCGACCAGGCCTGTTATCAGTTGTCAGAATATTTGTGTCATCATTATTGATGAGAATTCACATGGTCATAATGTTTGAGTATACAGAAGTGGCGTGTGGCACATAGGGTGGCACAAGCTACATCACTAATCTAATGAACTGTATTAGGCAATAATAATAAACTGTAGTGTACGTGTAACAATGAGCCAAGATGTACTCACATTATATATATATATATAAGTATATATACATATATATACATGTGTGTGTGTGTATGTATGTATGTATGAATGTATAATATATATTTATATATATATAGATTCTGGCTAAGTGGTATACGCTAGGCAATTTAAATCCACAATGTTGTACCGGTCAACTATAAATTAAAACATATCGTTGATGTAAAGTCTTCGCTTCAAAGTTGGGTGGCAGAGCAAAGCGAAGATGGACTATTTGGACCTCGCTAATGTGCATCCGTAGTCAGGAGAAGCTTAGACTAACTTCTATTCTAAGAAGCCTAGACTAACTTCTATTCTGAGACAAAATCAAGATCACACAGTATAATTTTTATTTGTGTAGCCCCGAGTCGGTTTCATTGCTCTCTTTCCGCAGCAGTGCGTCTCTGTTTCAGTCATGATGCTCTAAGACATGATGCTTCTTGTACTAAAGGTCCTTTGTCATAATTAACACACACGACTATCGCCCACTACTGTTGTCCGGGGTGTATGCGATCATCCACTTTGGAAAAACGTCGGGTACTTATAAATGAGTATGAGCTGAATCTCCTATAAATCGGCATACTTTCACTGGATCTAACTGTTTCGATCCCGACCATCGTGCTTTTTGGGGGAACCATCCTATCTTCTCTTTCTAAATTTCATGTCCCACACACTTCATCAAAGAAATTACTTTAGCTGAATCCCGACCATGTCCCGTACCGCAGTCCGATCTGTTCATCTATATGTGACCCATTCTAAATGCTCACTACAATTCGCTTGTAGCCTTCGGCCAGTATTCAACACAAGTTTTGCGAAGCCTCGGGCGATTGTCAGCTTGGTACGCTGTACTCGCTTGTTAATCGATACTCCTATTGCGAATGTATACTTTTGCGGAGGAGGAAACAGTACGTTTCATGCCGAAGAACATCCGTACATTTGGCTCTTGCAAGTTTTAAATTTGCAACTTATGTTTCTGGTGTGCATTACTACGCTCCGCTAATGAAAGCACATTGTGATGACTGGTTTGACAATGCATCTCGCGCAACTAGCCGCCATCATCTGTGTATAGCTGAACAATGCGTTCACTCCTCTTTCTTCTGTGCGTCTGTCTTACCCCCACTACTAGCACCCCTTATGTCATTAAGTCCCAACGTAACCGCGAGTTCGTCAGGATGATCGCACGTGTATGGTGGATTACCTGGCTCGGGAATGCGGAAAGCTTCTTTGCCCTGTATTAGAAAGCGTAAATGTAAAATTTAAAACATGGGTGTACAATCGTTACAGCTTGTGCAGTCTGTATTTGTCTGCCGTAAATGCGTTGATCACAGCAGCATTCAGATAGAATTCACCTCCGTCCGACAACAAAAATCTGACCTAGTAGCGCATCGTTCTCACAGTCACAAGCACCTTGCTTAGATCTGATCAACACATTGCTTGTCTTTTACCATCAACCCAGAGTTGTATCAGGTTTGTACACCTAGTGCACGCCGATTGAACCACGAATATCCGACAGTGGATATGACACACAGTGCAAATATTCAATCAAGACCATTCGTACTCACCTCTCGGAATACGACAATGGTTGGCAGGTTTTTAGACGATGCTGACGTATCAATATTGAATTTCTTCGCAGCAACCGGCTGTCGGCCCACGTCGACCTTGCCGAACTTGACATCAGCTTGCTTGGTAGCCCCACTGTAGCTGCTCGATGTACATTTTATGTTTATGTGTGTGTGCAAGTGTAAATGAGAGTTCGAGTACGGATGTGGGTGCGTGTGACATGCAATTGTAGACCGGCTAATACAGACAGATTAACCAGTGTATACGTGCTGAGCTTCGTATAGTATGTGTCTACTTAGCGACATGATTCGGCGTAGATGATTCATTACTTGTCAACGTAGTGTTCAATACGTACTTGGATTATGTTAAAGAGCGGTCAATTGTTAAAAGGCCACTTTGTATCAAGAATTAAACGGTTTTCAGGCTCATAGTCTCGTCACGAAACGGAAGAAACTTTTGTTTATAATCGCTTCCCACATTTTTTAAACAGCGAACAGTGTGGCTGACACGACTTCTCGTGACCCAACATGTTCCACTACGAATGCCCAATTTAAAAGTCGCAGCATAGACTTTTGCACAGTAACAATGATCAAAAAAATATTGGGGCAACGGTCACATACTCACTCCATCACACAATATTTCAAAGTATATGCAGCTACATACCCCCCAAAAATCGGACTGGATACAATTCGCAAGAATTCGATAAAATTTGAAGATTCATATTGCGACCAAGTACACGCTAAGGTAAAGTAAAATAATGCTTCGCATGCCACATAGTCGCAAAAAAAAACACCGCTGCTGCTGCGGGTTTTGCAGAACAGAGAGAACATACTAATACGACAGGTCAGAAAATCCCTCGGCAGCTTCTACACACAATGATGACCAAGTGGCGAAGAAAAGTACCACCCACACAGTCTCCACTGATGTCTGCAAGGAGAAATGGCAGTTTTGAAATAGTTTAGCGAAATGCTCGGCTCTTTATGAAGCTTTTGTGGGCGCCGCTAGTACCGAAGTAAGATTTTATACAAAGCAGCTCACATGGACTATTCAATGGATACTAATCAACGAGAGGTCCACTAATAGACAGCATGTACAAGCTTCACTGTGCGTGTGGTGTTGAAAAGTTTGTGAGTTGGGTTAGAACACAACCTAGGTATCCGCATCAGAGTACATAACCTATTGAGATGTGCTACTGTGCAAGTGTATTCGGGGAGACTGCCTAACACCTGCAAGTGGATTGCGCCTTCATTATCAAATGATTTTGAGAGCTATATATGCACCATGCCTTGGGGTAGCGGACGTTTGTTGGTCTGAAAAGATTTCTATCAATAGACCGGCACAAGGCAATAAACTTGTCTTACAGCCCGAAAATATTCATTGGCTATGCCTTGACCGATACACCCGTCCGCACACTGATACATGCCAATTTTAGCTCCGCGAAGACAGACAAGGAGGACAGATAATTTGAAGCTATACGAGCTACGCGTCAAACATTAATAAGATCAGAACGCAATTGACTTTGCTCACACCAGCATGCATGTGAATGCAGTAGTTAATATCCATACATTCCTTGGAATTACTCCTGAATGTGCACTGACTGCATTCTTGCCCTACCTTGCTTTCTGTATCTTTCTGGGTCTCTTGTAACGCTGCTTTCAATGCCGGCATCGACAAATATTTGTAATTGGAATTGCCAACATACGGTGGGAATGGTACCACCACGAAGAGCCCTGATACAGCAACAAAACCATAGTGTCAGATTCTTTCACGCATTCTTGTCGTGCAACTCGGTGATGTAGGCCATGCGTACACTTGTTCGTGGATGTGATTGAGATGTAACTTTGAATGCTCGCTAGAGGTATGAGACACATGCGCGACCTGCCAATTGAGTAGTAGCATGAGCGGAGCATTGATTGACGAGTTCATTTTACTACTTCAATGTTGCACAGCGTTCGGTTTGCGAGGCCTGATAAAAGCATGCACACACTCGTACACGTCGTGCTGATTGACTTGAAGTGCGGAATGACTAGGTCGGCTTGTCGAAAACCTATCGTAATGGAAATGGTGTGCATCGTATATGCTATCCAATGAAACTTAGAATTACAAACAGCCTCATTAAGCGGTGCACGCGATCACGAGAATTGCATAAACTGAACAGATACAGCGTATGATCAGCTGCCAACACTGTCAAGACAATCCAAATAGGCAAGTCGCATATATACATGGAAGGATGGGCAATGCAGAACGGCCGAAAGCTTCAATAACAGTATAGTCAATGCAAGTGTAGAAAATATAAACTCTCAATCTGGGACGATATTCTGCAAAGCGGTATTGATAAAATACATACCCAGGAGGAATAGCGTGTACGCGACTGCCAGTGCCGTGGAGAGCATGACCAGTAGAACAACATTGGCAACTCGACCGAACATGAGCAAATCGTCGATGAACGCTATGTTGGATTTCTTACGGATACCTTTGACTGCCAGAACACACCCTATGAAAAGTATGACTTCATTCTCTTTCTGTGCGGGCATGTAGATAGAAAATCATAATATAAAGAAGATTAAGGTATTTGAACGCCAATACCAGTTCTTCTAAAACTGTAAGCACCACAAAGTAAGTGAGTGATCGCTGGTATCGATTATCCACACAATACATTATGAAGAAAAAAATATTTGTGCCGAGAAATAATATATCCACGATCCTATGCCGAATCAATCACCTCCAGCAAGAGACCGCATATAAGAATTCGGTGAGAATTAGTTATATCTATATTT
>NW_014037713.1:3068-4717 GCF_001186125.1 Sphaeroforma arctica JP610 | reverse complement strand
GGCCGTACACAGCGACCTGCAGTTCTATGCCATACCTAATAGCCACATACAGCAGCATGATCGAGCAGTGACATCCACACGCCTATCACCATCAGCACACAGTCACTATGAAGAAGTAGCCTTGTTATAGTTATAAATGGGGTGGCTATACACAACTGACACCAGTACACATCAATCGGCGTTGCCGTCCATCGCAAAGTCGCCTCTTGTGCTCTGTGGTGCTCTGATGATATGAGTTTACCGCACACACAGCGGTGCTGTATGCAGTTCGCATACACGTTGACAGTCCGTCATTGCAGGTTTGTTCCGTTTCTGCGGAAAGCTATTATAGGGAGATCAGCCCATTCACTGTGTATATATTTCAATGGAGACATATAGGAAGTATTGCAGCAATTGAATATAACATATATGTAGTATGGCAGCAATTGAATATAACATATAGGAAGTATTGCAGCCATTGAATATAACATACATGAAGTATTGCAGCAATTGAATATAACATATAGGAAGGATTGTAGCAATTGAATATAACATATAGGAAGTATTGCAGCAATTGAATGGAACATATAGGAAGTATTGTAGCAATTGAAAATATCATATAGGAAGTATTGTAACAATTGAATATAACATATAGGAAGTATTGCAGCAATTGAAAATAACATATAGGAAGTATTATAGCAATTGAGTATAACATATATGAAGTATTGTAGCAATTGAATATAACATATAGGAAGTATTTCAGCAATTGAATATAACATATAGGAAGTATTGTGGCAATTAAAATAGTGCTTCGGTCACCCTTGCAGTTTCGGATCCCAACATGTGTGATGGATGTACAACACATAGGTTAGGAGATGTGTTCCATTGTAATCAACCTAAAAGGAGGGGTTGTTGGTTTGCCTTGGATATAAACGCTTTCACCTGTATTCATTTAACGTAAGTAATAGATAGGGTCTGTTGCGCGAACGAGGGGTTAATGAGGGGCTAATAGCATGCCCTGGATATAAACGCGTTTACCTATATTCGTTTATCGTAAGTAATATATAAGCTTTGTCGCGCTGATGCCTATCTCGCGCGCACCTTGCGTGTGTCCAAGTGGTGTCAGGTGTCAACTTGCGCACACGGGATATCACACGGGCGAGCCTACGCTGCTCACGGCTCCTTGTTGGTGCAAGACAGCAATCACAGGTAGGTATGTTAGCTGCCAGCCGATTGAATACATATGATAACTTGCATGTATGCATACATGCCAACGACGCATCAGTATTATACTACAGCCCAGCGGATATACATATGATAACGTGCATGTATGCATGCATGCAAACGACGTATCAGTGTTATACTACAGCCCAGCGGATATACACATGATTACGTGCATGTATGCATGCATGCAAACGACACATCAGTACTATACTACAGCTCAGCTGCAGACTATTAGCATGCATGTGCGCTACAAACGAGCTAAGCATGGGGAAGGCCTTGCCGTCTGTATCTATGTGGCACATGTCACTGCATCTGTATCTGAAGCACCGCATCGAGATAACAAGCTGTATCAGATATGTATGTTAAAACAGGCTGTATCAGATATGTATGGTAAAACAGGCTGTATCAGTTATGTATGGTAAAACAAGCTGTATAAGTTATGTATG
>NW_014037713.1:0-2574 GCF_001186125.1 Sphaeroforma arctica JP610 | reverse complement strand
ATGTTTTGGTTTATTAATCCTAGATGACCAGCAGGCGAGGTCGGTCCATTTCACCTGCGCACAACAGGCCACTTCAGAGGTGTATTACCCCAACCGGTCCCAGTAGCCGCAGTACCGAACTGGGACAAGACCTACCCTTTCCAGTTGTCTATGTGGGTTACGCGCTCGCACTATCTGTATCCATGAGACGCACACTCCTCCCGGGTGTATTACATCCACGCTCTGCGACTCTTGACATCTCCTTGACATCATGTCGTCATCTCTTTGACACCATATCGTATTGTCGAACTGTAGTAATGTCGTACTTAAAATGTGACGCACAGGTGAATCCCGTCCCACAGGCAAGTCCAAATCATCCTCTACCCTGCCGCACAGTATCAACTGAACCATACTATACTCATATACGTTCACTGAACCATGCCACACTCATATACTTTCTCTGCGCCATGGCAGCTACTACAGACCCAACAACACACCACCACAACGCGCATGCTATCGAGGCCATGTCTCTCATACCCAAACACTCCCAGACTGTCAGGTTGTTGATCAGAGTAGTATAAACCCTAAAACCTTAACACCCCGATAAGCGTAGTGCGATACCCTCTCTGCGAGACACTCGGGAGGTCGATGGTATGGGCGACCACATCGCGCGCGCGTGTGTGTGTGTACCTCGGCATACACCGCTGTATGCATGTGCGTGGCTTTGCACGCATCTCCCAATGTATCTGCGCGTCTTAACTGAGGCAATCCCCAGTATGCACACACCCGAGAGACGCCAGTACCTACCCCGCGTGGTATGCACACGGCCGCCAGCGGTGGTGGCCTACACACTCCATCCGTGCGAGAATAGGCCGATCCGGCGGCAACGGGTGCGCTCATGCTACTGCCGTTGTGGCTGGGTGTGTCTGAGTCAGTGTGATGCTGCATCGCCTCTAGTGAAGTTCACATATGTGTTGAAGACCATTGCTACTACTGAGTCAGTGTGATGCTGCATCGCCCCTAGTGAAGTTCACATACGTGTTGAAGACCATGCTACTACTGGAGCTGGGTGTGTCTGAGTCAGTGTGATGCTACATCGCCCCTAATGAAGTTCACATACGTGTTGAAGACCATTACTACTACTGGAGCTGGGTGTGTCTGAGTCAGTGTGATGCTGCATCGCCCCTAGTGAAGTTCATGATATTACTACTACTGGGGCTGGGTGTGTCTGAGTCAGTGTGATGCTGCATCGCCCCTAGTGAAGTTCACATACGTGTTGAAGACCATTGATACTACTGGGGCTGGGTGTGTCTGAGTCAATGTGATGCTGCATGGCCCCCCCTATTGAAGTTTACACAAGTGTTGAAGACCATTGCTACTACTGGGGCTGGGTGTGTCTGGGTCAGTGTGATGCTGCATCGCCCCTAATGAAGTTCACACAAGTGTTGAAGACCATTGCTACTACTGGGGCTGGGTGTGTCTGAGTCAGTGTGATGTTGCATCGCCCCTGGTGAACTAAGGAACCACTGGTATGTTCACACACGTGTTAAAAGACACGGGACAGGCATCCGCTGGCAGGGCTATTTGCTGTGCCAGTACAAGCCCAATGCGACGACAAGACATTATCTTGTAGGTTAGTAAGATAGTATTAAAATGTACCTCCTAAGTCCGCGGGGGATTAGTACAGTACCCATGTATATATACACGGCTCACATGCACCGTTGCACTCCTTATAGGCACGGACGGCACTGGCCAGAGTGGCATAGCCGCATCACACCCACATTCAATTGGCCTTGCCATGGGAAAGTGCTGAAAGGTCTCAGAAGTGTAGCCATGGATGGGTTGTCCTGTAATGTCCATCAATTAGAGAGACTTCCCTTTCCCTATAGTCTTGGGTCCCCTGTCAGACAAAGTCCGCATCCCAGTCGTTCCATAGGAGCAGATTCATCGTGTCGTATTGTCGTATAGTTGACGTTCTAGCTATATAAATTGTCGGATAGTTGACGTTTTAGCTATATAAATTGTATAGTTCACGCTACAGCCAAAAAGGGTAGGCGTATAGTATGAACCATGCCTCTCAGCCGTAAACAGCGGTCGGATGGGAGCTTTAAAAAGTGCCACAGAACACAAAAATATACGTATGTACGTCTGTGTATACGCCCGCACTCTGTAAACTGATAACGTTTTCGCATTAGCTCAGGCTGTTCGCATTCAGACTCAAAACGTTCGCGGGGTGGGGGGGGGGGGGGGGGTAGGCATGGGTGAAACTGGCTTCTTGTACTTTCACCATTCGATCACTGTTTATGCTATACAAAGCCACAGTAAGCGAACTGCGCACATCCGCCTCACCCCATCGACGCGTAGAACGCTTTGTCTCGCTCTGATGCACCTCCACATACCACTTCCGGTGTCTTCTTCACATATATAGGGCACGGGTGACTTACGTAGACAGCTTCATACTATATAACCGACTTACGTAGACAGCTTCATACTATATAACCGACTTACGTAGACAGCTTCATACTATATAACCGACTTACGTAGACAGCTTCATACTATATAACCGACTTACGTAGACAGCTTCATACTATATAA
>NW_014037714.1:0-4721 GCF_001186125.1 Sphaeroforma arctica JP610 | reverse complement strand
TGTCCACAAGGACTTGCATACCAGAACGTAATAGCCTGAGACGATGTTGTCTGGTTCTCACTTCCTCGTCTTTAGAGCTAGAGTGGGTACTCTCTAGTGAGGTACTGGTATAACGATTACCAAAGTCATGATTACTAGGGTTAGATGGTAAATGAGGATCGATGTTATGAGGGTGGTAAGCCTCATCGATTTCCATACGATCATAGCCTCTGACAGGCTAGGTTTGTCGAGAGGATGGTCGATTGTAGCTTCCGAGCTATAGAGATTAAAATTTGAAGTTATACCCACTTTACCAGCGGAAACTGGTTCAGTGGTAACTCTGCTGGCTGGTGAATCTGCGGGTCCCAGGTTTGAAACCTGGATCGGATTTTTTTCTTCGGTTTAGGAAGAATATCAGCCACGTGGGATATGATCGAAGGGTCAGAAGCTGGCAGCAGCTAGCTCTCTTAAAAGATCATCTTTGCGGTTCAAATGGCGTCGAGATTGAGAAGATCCAACTTTTCGCGGTCAGATGGCGCGCTGAGACCCCGGGCTGCACTACTAGGAGGCACACGGACGCTGGCGAGCCTTTCCGCAGCAGTCGAGACCTCCACTGCCTAGGCTTTAGGGTCCGACGAATCATCCTCAGAATTTTCCTCAGAACCAAGCTCAGAAACGGCTTCCTCTACAGCTTCAACGGCAGGCGCAGTACCAGACGGACCAGTGTCGCCAGTAACTTCAGGAACCTCAACAGGCTTAGCCGGCTTAGAGCTGGCGGCTCCCTTGCCTTTAAAATTTCCTTTAGCCAAAGTAACAGCTCAAGAATAGGAAAATTAATAAAGTCTAGGTATAGTAACTAGTGTAATAGCCGGGCCTCCACATTAGACTCTATGTTAGAAACATAAACTTTAGCAGTACGTAAACTATAAACGTACTTTTAATAGTACGAGGAACTTAAGTTTCCTAAATGGTTTTTTTTTCCATTTTACACATCATATATTTGGACAAGGCCATTAAAAGGCCCCAGTAAAATATCAAACACAAGATTTGGTCTAGTTCTATTAATAGAACAATATTTACTTTCCAAATCTATTTATATCTGAATACTTCGGTAGCGAGATGGCTCAACCGAATATAGGTTTCTAGGGAGTATTAGCGTTACCTAGTTTAACCTCCGTTCAGCCAACCAGATGTGCCAGTCTGATAAAGGCTATGGCGGTAATTCTTGATAAGTGGCAAGTTATTGGTTAATGCAATAACTATGGACATCAAGAGTATTTTTTCTTTTTTCTTTTCTTTTTTCTAAAGGTTGAATTTTATGAGACTCTCGGATTCGCCCCAACGAAACATACCATAGTTTCTATTAGAACGACAATGAAACACTGATTAAAATCCCTTCGGCAAAAACAATACTGAGAGGACTATATATAGGCAATGTCTCAGCCTCACAATCCCTCAGAGTACTGCTGTTTTCACGAGGCAAACCTAACTTTACTAAAAGACAAATTACGTTTATTTTGCCTTAATTTCATTTGAGCTATAGAAGACTTTATTACGGTTAACTACTCTAAGACGTTAATATCGCCTTAAGAGACCGAATCTTACACATTTTAAAGTTAGTAAAAGTATTAACTACTTAGACTGCTTAAACATAGTGGTAATTAACTACCATATAATTTTTCTTGACCAAGAAAGTTCAGGCATTCCTTAAGAGAATAGCTTGAAGTCCTAAGTAAATAATATGACCAAGAAAGACCACACCCCTTCTAAGAAGCAAAAGGCTGAAAAGAAGAATATGGATAAAGACGCTGCCACTGCTGCAGCCGCTGCAACGTCTGCCGCAGCTGACGTGTAGCTAACGTTAGGGTAGTATTAGCCACTATGGGGTAGTATAGAATACTTACAGTCCTGTCACTGAATAGTAAGCAATTATTAGACAGTCTAGATACAGTACACTACGGTAACTACTAACTAACTGAAAAATAAGTAACTTCGATGTATATTTCTATGTCTTAAACTATGTTATATAAACTAAGATGCAATTTAAGTCAGTTAGAATTTAGCAGTGGTAGCTTGTGTAATAATGATCAGAACTGCCTCTTGGTAAGATCCTTAATATCCTCGATCACACAGGACACAGTACCTCTAGCTGTCCTTTATTGAATGATTTTCACCAGAAGTACTAAGAGTTCATGACCATATGTCTAATTTTTAGATAGACATAAGAACGTAAGTCAAGTTAATACATTAGCTAATATTAATAAAGTTCCATCTGAAGAAAAGTTAAGAAAAGAAAAAGACATATTGGATTTTGGAGATTGGCGGGAAGACAAAAATCTGTAAGTAGTAGTTCAGAGATTACAAAAATTTAGTTTATAATATCCTACATCTACTATCGTCTTAAATAGGTCCAAGTAAGTGAGTCATATTTCAGACTGACCGGAGGCCGTATTTCTACAGGGCTGAAGCTAAAATTAAATTACATTGTGCAAATTTACTTTGGAATCGTACTTTTCTTTATTACGTTAACTTATTGACATCGATAGTTAGCCTGATTAGTCTGACTTTTACATCTGGTATTAGGTTTGTCCTAGGGCGTCGACTATGTAAACGGCTAAAGCCACTGGGCCGTGGGCTAGTAGGGGCCATGTTCCACTGGGGCAACCAGACAGGCGGCGGCATCGACTGGAGTTGGGGTTGGAACGGCACAGGCATCGGAAGTCTCTGTTGGTCAGCCTGAAGCATGCGCATCCGAGGGCGAAATCTAGTGCCGCTGGCGGTTCGGGCAAACCTCTTGGTCAAGATGGTAAATACTACTTTTCACCGCCAGCACTTCAAGGCCTCAGATTGTACACAGAGTCAGTCCGAAGACGGGCCGAGAAGGCAATCCAACCAGGGGTCAGGAGGAAAACCGATGGGCCATAGTTGCCAACCAGATTCCGGTTGATCTCCACCACCGTCACGTCAGTTTGTATTCCATATTCATATGAACCTCGAAAACTAGTCGCTTATCCAGATACGTCAGTAGGAGGTTCACCTGGACAGAGAAACCAGACGTTGTCTCCGGCACCGGGGAATCGCGACCGTGGTCATTGGGATCAATCTTGCGGAAAGCAGATAATTGGTGAAACCCTGCCAGCGCTCAATCCACGTGGAGTAGCATCGAAGATTCTGCCCTTCGTACATTTAAGGCCCCACAAGTCATCGCGGGTGATGTTTGTCGACAGACATCTTCCTTTGTTAATTATATCGGAAAAATAATAAATTAATTCACTCGTCTTTGTTCTTGAACTAACTTCTATCTAACTTAATTGTTTTAGTTTCTTTACAGATGATATAGAACTTCTTAACAGTCAAAGGTTTATTAATATACTTTTTTTTGCAGACGATACTTCAAGGTTGGAGTACTGTACTGCACTTATTGGAGTACCATTTACTGTCTAATTAGTTCCAAGTGGTTCATCAATTTGTGAGAGTCCGTGTGCTGATGAGCCGGTGATTAAGGACCGAGGGTCTAGGTGCATGTACCTAGGTGCAAAACCTAAGGCCATTCTGTCCACCCTCATACATACTATGTACATATTTACATTGTACTGTAAATACATTTAATTTATTTATATTTCATTCAAAAATTTCTTGATAAATAGATAAAATTTCGTCAACCTTTTTTGCCAGGGGGGGGGGGGGAAAGAAGTTGTTTGACGAAATATGAAATTCGAGTGAAATCGTGATCCTATTGGTTGTTATATGGTTTTTTGAATTTCAAAGTATTAGAATTAATAAAAAGAAAGAACAAAAAACAAAACTCATTCCTGTTTTTAAAAAAAATTCTGTATAAATATTATTTTTTATTTCATTTCATTCCCGAAAATCAGCAGTGAGACTGATTTTGCCGCAAAGGCTAGAAATGAAATTCGGGCTCCGAAATTTCATAATTAATATTTCATTTCATTTTCAAAATTAGGGATGAGAGCGGGCCTATAAATAAATATATAGATACATAAATAAAAAAAGGTATAAAAACGTCTTCAAAAATAGATCTTTTGCAAAACAAATAAATAGTGGTTGCTGCAGCCGCCGACAAACTTCTCCATAGAAACAAAAAGCACTACAGTAAATAAAAATAATAAACAAAGAGCGACAGATCTTGTGTGAATGTGATTGATTATATTTTTTTCACAACAATGAACGGCCATAAACTTTTTTAAAGCTGGCTACGTTAGGCACTAAAAAGTGAGGCGTCTTGTTCCACAAATTTATGAATATTCGCTATATGACCTGTGGTTTTATTGTTCAGAAGTAGTAGACTCTCGGTTTACTGGTGACAACAACGAGACACTATACATATGTCTCATTCAATCAAACACTCACACCAGTAGTAATTTCACAACCTAGTTCTCGATTCACATTATCATACTAAAGTATGCCGGGGGTAAAAGCTATCATCCTAATGGGTGGTCCATCACAAGGTATGGAAGTTCAGATGACCAAGATATGCAATGGGTGTGACATTATAATGCCATCAGACGAGTATGTAGATGTATGACACTTGATTGTTGCACATAAACCAGCCAACAGTTGGCAGGGGTGTCAGCAAATATCAATATTTTAGTTGAAAGGGTGCTATATGCAAGTATCAAGCGAACAATACTACACACACACACACACACACACACACGCACACACAAACACGTGTACACACACACACACACACACACACACACACACAACAAACACACACA
>NW_014037715.1:0-4726 GCF_001186125.1 Sphaeroforma arctica JP610 | reverse complement strand
ATAAATATATGTGTGTATGTGTATATACACATACATAGATACATACATAGATACATACGTGTGTATATATATATATAATATTCAAACATACATATTTCTATGTATATACATCTATAACTTACGTTTCTGCTGTTATCTGAAATAGATTATTGGAGAAGTGTGAGCCAAGTTTCGCGGTGGATTGATTCGGATATTTATAGTTGGCCCACACTGGCACTGGGTTGGGGCTTTCTCTCAGTCGAGTCATATACATGCTATCACTAGGCGTATACGTACCAGGAACCTTCAAGCTTGGATCTCTAGCTATAGGTTGCGCACTTGATTGTGTATTTTTATAAGTTTGCATTTGTATCGTGTCCTTGTGTTTATGTGTGATATGCATCTTATTTGTGTGTGCGTGCGTGCTCTGTACACCGTGCGTTTTCTGTGTATGTGCAGGTTTATGCACTGATGGTGCCTTGAGTCTTGTATACGTGCTTTCCCCGGGTCTTGTACCTAAACTAAGGCCAGGAACCTTATCGGATGTAGGCTTGGAAAACCTACCTGTACTTTTAATGAACTTTGAGTCCTGGTATCTCTTTAACTTTGACTTGCTCTTGTCTTGTGCACTGCTTCGCATGCGCGTGTGTACTGTCAGTGCAGCTCTTCTTTGTGGGTGTGTGGGTGCGTTCACATCCTTACATACATTCGTGTGGGCTTGTATATTCCGTATCGTATGTAAATGAGTGCGTGGTTGTGTATGTGCTTGCGCATGTGTGTGCACAAGAGCCACTTCACGCATCTGAAGTCGAAGTTTCGACATCTGCAGCATTGGCATATTCGAACTACGCACAGCATGTACTATACCTTGCATCGTGTCTGATTACCTGCTTGGTAAATATGTAATACTATAAATGTATTATATGATAACTATACGTATATTGTACACCAACTATATGTATACACAAGTGTGATCTGCTTGCATATCTAGTCTTCTAGAATATACTTAGAACACGCGTTGGATGCGTTTCACGCTTCTAAACATGAGCCTATCCACTACACTGAAGGGATGCAGGTCTTCGTATAAAACGTCAACAGACCTCTATGCCTCATGAATTATCTCGGCCTCCATGTATGTAATGCGATATAGCTATCTATACCCCTAACAGTACTTGTGGAAGTAGTATATGTAGCTACTAACATATAAATACGTGATATAACTATTTACATACGCGATGTTAAAATAAAAACGATGACTGCGGCGTGTCGAAGTTGAAGTGTCACCACAATGACTGCATTTCACGTGTGGGAAGTCTGACCTCAATACGTTATACGTTGTGGCGTATAGAAATCAATTCTTTTTCATTTACGTTGAACGGTTACCTTGGCTTGGTCCTAGAAAAGGCTGTTTGACACATAGGTCTGATTCCCGTTGACATATGTACCCCACTTTATATACGATATAACGTTATAACGTTATAAAAATACTAAAACTTCAAACGTTTGCGTCCGATATTTAAAATACCACTTATACGTTCACAGATTCTGAGATTCAGTACGTCACGCAGAAGATCATTTTCTTTTTTAGAAACAAACAAAAAAAACGAAATTAGAAAGCGCGCCAGATCGACGGACCAAAACGAGTGTGAGAAGTTCGGTACACTCGACATTGCATCCTCCACCGATGACGCGCAAGTATTTTTATTTATTTATTTCGTGTGTATGTATTTTATTCTATTTACTTCTACTACATAGAAGTTCTGTAAAAACGCACACATAACATCTATCTACATGGGTGTATACCGTTTTACATGTGACTACATACACTGCTTTTAAATGTATGATAAAATATGCAAGTATACATCTAAGAGTTAAACAAGGCGAGAGAATACACCGCTGTGGGACGTGGGCCGTAGAGTGTAAGCATATATATAGACTAAATTAGGCAAATGCTTCCTAAATATAATGAGATTTGTAAGTGGTGTAAACACATGTGTATGTAGACTTAAGTGTGTAAATCTACTAAATATAAGCTGAAAGTGCAAATGTACTGACCGTCAGTCTCCTAGCGAGTGTGATAGTATACATTCGATTACTCTTACTGGGATTGGGATACAACGTAAGACGTAGGAACAGCACAATACATAGGTCATTACATATATGAACTTCACTAGTACATATATACATTTACTTTAGTTGAGCTCTAAGCAAATAATTATCAAGTTGTACCTATAGATTATAATACATCATGTCTGATCCACAGGCAAACATCGGTGATCCAACAACATCACACCCAAATACGACCAATACAACAACAAATGCGCACGCCTACGCACCTACAGCTATCCCCAATTCAGGGGATGTGGATGTGAAACCGGTATTCAATAGCGGGACATACGACCAAGCACAGTATCAACCACAGCAGCAGCAGTTGAATGTACCACAACATCCGGATGGTAATATTCAGGCGAGCTATGGTAGTAGCACTAGTCCGACTACAGGGATGGGAATGACTCAACATGCACAACAAGCACGTGTGGATATTGATACGAATTCGAATACGAATGCACATATAAAAACAATTCAGGGTAGTAGTGCGAACTACATACCCAATGCACAGTTTCGTACTGATTACGGATCACAGGTGAAGTCTGAGCCAAATGCTTATCATATTGCATCACCACAAGCGAATGCAAACGTGAATGTGAATGCGCATCAGCCTGTGTATAGTGCACAGTCGGTTCCGAATGCAAACACGAATACAAATTCAGATCCGAGTTTACACCCGCAGGCAGATGGCAATACTAATGTGCAAGCACAGGCGCCTTCAAACGTCCAGTCGCACGCAGGTATGAATTCTAATTCACCTACTGTATCTAGTGTTGGGATGGGTGTACACACGCTAGGTGTGGGGGTCGGAAACTCAAGTATGAGTGCAATGTATGTGAGTGTCAAGAAAGAAATGGGAACACCCGCAATGACTGCGCACGCAAATGAGGGTGTACAGGGGGGTATGGCGCAACCGCAGCCACACATGTATGTGAATAGTAACAACGGTGCTGGTGGTGGTGCTAAGCACAGAGATGAGACACAAACACAAGTGCAAGAGAATATCACGCCAGATATCAGACATGGAGATATGGTACAGGCACAAGCACATCCACAACCACAGTCGCAACCTCAACCACAAGCGTATGGAGGTGTCAACCCGGGCAATAGGAGTGTAGCGCAAACACAGGGTACGGGGCAAATCAATGCTATGGGTGTTCAAGGACAGATGAGCGGGCCGCAGCAACATGTGGCATCTCCTAGTATTGCATACAGCAGCTCGCATACACCAACGAATCCTCAGGGGTATACAGGCACACACACACCTGTGGGAACACCCGCACACACACCTACACCCACCCCTACACAGCCACAACAAGCACATGCAGGCGAGAACACATGCGCTGGGAATATGAACACGTATACGAATGTCGCTGTCAATACGAATGCGACTGTGAACGAGACTAGGACTGTAACGATGCAGAACGGGGCTCAACCAGCACTGACCGTTTTGCAACAGGTATGGATAGTTGTGTGTTGCAAATTAGAGGATGCTTGGGTTAGCAGGTATCTTGTGCGCCTGTAGCCTCATATGTGAGTGTGGTTAGATATATATAACGTCCAGAGGAGAATATAGAACCTCTAATCGGACCGGCACAGAATGGGGTGTAACTCGTACCGACCGGATTGCGACAGGTATGGATAGGTTGTGAGGTATAATTTAGAAATAGATTTGTGGAGTGTTGAAATGTATGTACATGTGGGGCGTTGTAGAAGTGTCCGCTGCGTCTGTAGACACATCCGCGTTTGACGTTCAGTTAAGAATATAAGAGATGCATGTACGGCAGTGGCGGTGACGGTACAAACCTAAATCGTATTCGTGCTGTCCTCTATACCTTGTTAAGAGGATAATTGTATAGCGGTGGTCAGCCCGATTGCTTTGGACATCAAAAGATAGAGAAGTGTACGCATATATTGGGTCGCCGTGTGCTACTTTGGGAGATTTGTTGTATCGATATCTGTCGTCAGGCATGTTCGAAGTTGATTATCGAAGATATAGAAGCTGTGTGCAAGTGTATGTATCTGAACGGGTTGTCACGTAGGTATGCATATGTCTATGTGGTGTAGTTTATGTTTCCTCCCGTATGGGTATATCGACCCTACCTGCTATGGTTTATAAACGTATAGGCTTGCGCAAAAATAATGTCCGGTCCAAATGTATGCTTAATGTGAAACAAGAACTCAAGATTGCATACCCGTTTTCGTACGTAGCTCATCTATACACGTACACACAAGCGTTCATTTCGTGTTAATATACTCTGACTGACATTTTAATGCTCATGTCCTCATTTGTGCGCGAAACACAGACATGCTTGTACTACGTGTTCGAACATCTGAGGCTCGAGTAGTATTGAACCCAGATCCACCCTCTTCTTACTTTCCCTTCTAGTTTGTCATGCATATATGTACTTTATCATTCCGCTCTATCCGGTGTTACAACCAGATTTTATGTATTTCTATTGGAATCGGAACAATTTTATACATTATCAACAAGTTGGATTTTTGTGATCACGTCGTCATACCTGTTTATGTATAGACATGACCACCGAGTTATGCAGACAAGTACACCTACCGGTTAGCCATTGCGCATACAGAACAGCTTTTTCGGCCAATTATACCGTAGGGTACGCACACAATA
>NW_014037716.1:0-4727 GCF_001186125.1 Sphaeroforma arctica JP610 | reverse complement strand
GATATGTCGGCACAAGCATAAAACACGAGCACAAGCTATAGCAGACACACGAGCACAAGCTATAACATTCACACGAGCACAAGCTATAACAGACACACGAGCACAAGATATAACAGGCACACGAGCACAAACTATAGCAGACACACGAGCACAAACTATAACAAACACACGAGCACAAACTATAACAGACACGAGCACAAACTATAACAGACACACAAACAAACTATAACAGACACACGAGCACAAACTATAACAGACACAAGCACAAGCTATAACAGACACGAGCACAAACTATAACAAACACACGAGCACAAACTATAACAGACACACGAGCACAAACTATAACAGACACGAGCACAAACTATAACAGACACACGAGCACAAACTACGAGGTGGGTATATATTGGCCATAACACCGCAGCCTTTCCATCTTTACAGTTGATAGTCCCGACACGGTATGGTACAGACAACAACGCATTCTAATTGAAAACACTCTGCGAACTGTAGGTAGGGTTTAGGGTTTACGTCATGGTCGGTTTAATGTCTAGGGGCAAGCACTGCCACAGCCTATGCGACGGTGTATGGCGTAGCACCAGTGAGTGTTTATGTGCTGATGGTGGCTAGATAGTCTTTGATCTCTGCGGGTGATAGGCTTCTGAAGCCGTTCGCATCGGCTACACCCAGTTCAATGTTATTCTCCGTCATCTGCCCCTCGAAACTCTCTTTCAGCGTTAAAATGGCTGTGTGGATGGCGTCTTCAATCTCCATCTCATCGTTATAACTACAGCGCAACAAAGATGAAATAAGACAAACAAAGTTAACGTAAAACAAAATAAAGTGTTTAAGAATTATAGAACTACAGAGAAATAAGTAAAATAAACTGTCAACACCACAGCAGCATCTAGCGGTGATACCGAGATTTCGTACCGCCTAGTTGCGACATATGCACAAGTTTAGAAGACTACCAAAATAGTGCTAAACTTAAACAAACATATATATACACATATATGTATACATATGTATTAAAGCATGTATAAAAACAGATATACACTATATTATACACAAATAAATCTATATACACGGATATGACTCTACATACTACATACACCACTCCGCTTCCTTTCAGACTAAAACAAAACTAAAATGCAATAGCACGCGGTTTGCCGTCTATAACATTGGCTTGCGATGGTTCCGCACCCGACAGGGGCACACGCAGTTGTTAAGTAACGCCACCTACCGTTTTTCTAAGAAGGTCTTTGCGCTGATGAAGTTCTTGCCAATTGCAGTCGCCTTCC
This sequence comes from Sphaeroforma arctica JP610, assembly GCF_001186125.1. NCBI lineage: Eukaryota > Ichthyosporea > Ichthyophonida > Sphaeroforma > Sphaeroforma arctica. The sequence continues at coordinate 3,432 of NW_014037716.1, read as the reverse complement.
AGGCGAAGTATGAGCCAGATGGATCCACCTGCGGAGAGTCAGGCAGATGTTCAGAGTGTGTTAGTATAGGTATAGGTATAAGTAAGTACAAGTATAAGTATACAAGTACAAGTACAAGTACAAGTACAAGTACAAGTAGCCTCAACTCGCTTGTCGCAGCATATATGCACAGGAACACAGAACACTATAAGTGTATCAGCAAACGAACGCCTAGTCAACTCATCTCATGTGCCAGCATGTAGAATGCACAATCAGCAGTTTGTAGAATAGTCTGACATTGCGAATCCGGTTTGCAGACAGACAGACACACGCACCATCTTCTAAATGATACACCGGCACACCCGCCTCGCCCCAGATATATACTGTGTTTATCTATTTGTAGGTACAGCCATCCACCTATAGCTATCTAAGTGCACCCCTTGAAACGGTATAACAGCCACACTACCATCTGCTCAGCGAAACACTCCGTACAAATAAAACTTACAATACAAACAAGCTCATATCCATACACTAAACTGTTATAGATATAACCCACACACTTGGTAGAGTAACAAGTACACATCCATACACTTATCTATCTATCTGACATTCTATCTATCACAGATATAACACACGCACCTAGTAGAGTAACAAGTACACATCCATGCACTTATCCATCTATCTGACACTCTTATTCATCACTTATATAACACACACACCTGGTAAAGCTTAGGCTCGCCGTCTTCATAGCCCGCCACCAGCAGAGACACTCCAAATGGCCTTACACCACTGCAACAAACCGATTGCGATGGAATGGCTCAGAGGTAAGTACGGATCAAATACACGGGAACTAACCCCCTTCCCCACAACACGGGCGGGTTTAAGTAACTAGAGCTCTGGTAACACGCGTGAGATATATGAACAGGACAGAGCTTCTCGCAGACTAACGATGAAGGAAGGAATGAACGGATTGGGACAAGCCGTTCGGTTGAGATACAACTGCACCGTTAACCTTAGGACAGTATGTGCAATGTGTCTCAACGCACAGGAGCGAATGTTATAATCTACGAGTTAGTATTATGTAGAACAGTACAGACCACGTGTGTTTGCGCAAAAACGTGGGAAACGGAGGGTGTACCCACTGATTCCACTACATACACGAATTGTTGGTATATAGGACCTAATACAATATATATATATATATATATACGCGCACAGAAAGAAAATACATCAGAGGTTCTAGGAGAGAAGCAAAACCGGAAAGATGCACAAACGTTCCAGATTCGTTAAGTACGCTAACCAACAAACAAGAGCAACAGAAAGCTTACCCGGATTGTGTGAACTCCTGCATGACCCCAGCAATGTCCTTGACGATCTGTGATGGAGGCACCTGCTCCTTATACACTCTCCAGTATTGAGCAGCCAGCTTTCTACTCTTTCTCGATAGCACTCTGAAGGGGAGAGATGCGTGGAGCACTGACTTCAGCGTCTGATGTGGTCGTGTTTGTACATATTGGTGATAGGATATGTGCGAATTTCTGGCGGGTTTGGTCGCGTTTGCGAGCGAGTGAGTGAAAGAGTGGCTATTTGTAGGTACGAAGGTAATCTCATGCTAGGTAAAATCTCAGCACATTAAACAAGATCATCCGAGAACGGTCTGTGTATTTTCCCGCTATATTGTACGGGATGGAATCATTACTGTACACACAAACAGTCTACACAATATATGCATTCATACATACATATATATATAAAATATGCATACACATACACACCCACACTCACAGACATGTACACACACCCACATACACACACACACATATATATATTTACACACACACACACACACACACACACACATAGTATATATATATATTACTACACACACACACATATATATATATATATAGTATACATACACACACACACACATATATATACTACACACACACATATATATATATATACACACACACATATATATATATATATATATATATGTATACACACATACACCCACACCCACACACATATATACACATACACACTCACTCACCCCCACCCAATATATATATATATATACATTACCTCGCATCGGGTCCCATCCCACTGTAGACCATGCCGATTTTTGGGGTGATAAGAGAAATCTTCTGAAGGGACGATTCATCTATCAGGGCTGTTGGCATCTTCTTCTCAGTGGCAATCACCACACCGTTGGTAGCTGTACGATGGGAGTTTAGTTAAGTACATAGTCAGGGGTACGTGTGCGTATGATAGCTGACATGGATCAGTCGAATGTTGTGTGTGTAGAAGAACAGGCCTGCCAATTCAGTTCGGTAGGTAAGAACCTTTGGAGAGACTCGCAGAGGAAGGCAGCTTTGAAGATGATGCATGCAGATGGCTTACGAGACAAACGATGAGATACTCGGGCGATAACAGCTGATCATGTTGAGGATACGTATCGGCAGTACTACACGTTACAGGCAGGCAGAAAAATATAAACACAAATAAAACACACATTGATACATACATAGATGTATACGCACATGAATAATTAATATACATATGTACATTTTCACATACATATATATATATATATATATATATATATACACACACACATATATATATACATATATGTATATACATACATACATATATGCATATGCATATACATACATACATATATGTATATGCATATATACATACATACATATATGTATATGTATATACATACATACATACATACATGCACATACACACTCACATATATATATAGCTATAATAGATATACCTATATACATATATATATATACGTATGCAAAAAATACATGGAACGTACACAAGTGTATATAAAAAGAAACTCTTCTGCGTTGAGCAGAAATAAAATTGATCTTTGAACTCAGCAATGCCAATATATATGGAGCTTATTCTTTAAGGGGGTATACACAGCGTAGTTTGCAAGCTGTTAGCACAAAGGGAGCAGCAGCGGAGAACGTGTCACTAAGATTGATCGTTTGAAATGAAGATTAAACACTACCCACTAGGATATTCGTTTTCAAACACATAAGCCTCATACGAATAATATACACAAACACATACACATGTTCATAAAAATACACACAAACACAGACACATAAAGTGGTACTCAATATAATTAATATAACTAATATAGTATGTATACAAACATAGATACACACACACACACACACGTATGTATGTATGTATATGTATATATATAAATATATTTATACACACACACACACATATATATATACATAGTATATAACAATAATAATAATAATAATAATATAGATGTAATATTTACAAAAACATGCACACACACACACACATATATATATATATTCATATGTACATGCATACACACACACACAAACACACACACATACACACACACACAAACACACACACATACACACACACATATAATAT
>NW_014037717.1:0-4729 GCF_001186125.1 Sphaeroforma arctica JP610 | reverse complement strand
GGTTTTAGCTAAAACTTATGTCGCGTTTCGCAATGAGTTGAATATCAAAGGCGTCAAGCTGTCGCTTGCGGAATAGACTTACATATAGATGATAGCCATTGTTGTTGAAATTGAAAGAATGCGTGCTCGCCCACACCACAACTTCAATTCAGCTCGTGCGTTCTTTAGCTTCAAATGGCCTTATGTGCTTGCTCATATGTGACTGGGTTGTCTATGCTTCTTGGAGGCGTACAGTCGGTTGATACGTGAACAAGGCTACCTGCGTGTACTAGCTGAAGCTGCCTCAGTTCGTTCGAGATTTATACTCGGACATGAAGGCTATTGGCGAGCAATCGAGTTGGAATTTGGCCCCACTGGGGCTTCCTGTTCATAGAAAGCTACCGATTACCATCAAATGAATGTACCTGAGAGATGATAGGTTTGCCAAAATATATACCGTTGTACTTTGTAGTTGCGAACAAGAGAGATTTAGCTTCTAGCACCGTTTGCGGGTTGAAAAAATTGCGTATCATACTCAACATCGACTGCCCCTGATACGGCTCACCAGCAATGCCGATTCCATCAGGCTATTAAGTGTGCTTGAGGATGCAAGCGCTTTGTCACGATCGCCTATAAGCACAGTCCCGCACGCGCCGCCCACCGATATCTATCATTGAGAAATCGCAACTGATCCTCACTTCAGGGCTCATAACAAAGCTGTTCTTTGCTGCACACTCGCGTCCCCTGCCTCCAATGCACCAGGTTTCGCCCAAAAGCGAGGGTTGCTCTTCGCGTGTTTACCACTTGGCGCATGAATCACATTAACGCCTTTCGCTATGATATTGTCACTTGTATGTTTACCGGTACCAAAAGACTGAATTATATCGGAGTCATCGCCATGCGTTTTCTTCTTCTCCTCGCTTGTTTGTTCAGATCCTTCATCTTCCGCAAAGCTACTTTCGGAACCTATCATTTCATTGATAGCTGATTTGTTACCAGACCTGCGCTTTACTTTCGCGATATCTTTGAGTAATGAATCGGCCAACTGTCCACAGCCGGCATCAATATCCACACCTCTCTTCACGCGCACTGTGGAAGGTATAGCCCCCGCGGTCATCAGAATCTCCTGGAAGACACGAACAGACTCTTCGGTAGAGGCTTTACCTGACAAGTTGAGAAATCGTTTGTATACATTTTAGTATAATAACAACGTATTGGAAATTGAAAAGTTTTGTGAGATAACAAATAATATTTACATTCGCACTTTTGCCAGTTTATGAGTGGTCGGGATTGACACAATAAGATGGTTATTTGATTAATTCGTATGTACGTGAAAGCGTGGCACTCAACATGAATAAAAAGAGAATTTAGCAATCGTACTGTTTGTCTCGGCTGATATCTCATGTTTGATTCACAATCAAACAGGATTCTACGCGTTCAGATACTGCCAGCAGAACATAGCTGGAAGGGATGCGACGCTAATATCATGACAAGCAATATGTGCGAGATCGCACAAAGAGTTATCAGACCGTCTTGCTCGTGTCCCAAAACATACCTTCGAAAGTAGGCGTAGGGTTTAGCGGGATTAAATTGACATGGGACAGGCCTTTCATCGGACCCAGAACACGGGCCAGCTGAGGATATGGAATACGGACGTTTCAAGTTATACGAGCTTCATTGCAAATTTAAGTCATATGACGAGAAATTTTCATGTCTAAAGAGTCAAAGCAAGTTGCATCTGCCCGAAAACATGAGTCGTATGGAATACCTGCAAAACGCTCAGACTCCAAAGAAATTCCGAAACACAGCAATTTGATTGGCAGCTTCGCTCTGTATTAAATGAATGACGTGCAGCTGTGCTCGCAAAAAGAAGAAGAAGGACGTTTCCCCCATACCTTGTAAGCGTGCTTCTGCGAATCGTTCTGGCCATGAATGAGACAGTATTCAAACGTAACTCGTCTGTTGGTGTTCTCAGCATAGTTCACAGCCGCATGCACAAGCTCGCATATAGGATACTTTGTACTAATCGGCATGATTTTCGCCCTCTCGTCCTCGTACGGCGTGTGCAGGCTAATGGCCAGCGTTGTGCGTAGCTTTTCGGTTGCGAGCTTCTTAATCTTGGGCACATTGCCTACTGTGCTGATGGTAATATGCTGTGCACCTATGCCCAGGTGCGTATTCATCATGTGAGCGGCTTTCGTAACGTTTCTGTGGGTAAAAACAGATACAGACGTTCAATCTAAAATTGGAAGGCGTACAAGTAGAAAAGGACCACTCACTGGCAATTGGAACTGTAGTAGATAAAACAAACTGCAAGCACGAGTGTGTGCAAAAGTAGCGATTGCTGAACTTTCTCTATGTATCACACCACAAATATGCTCAGCAAATGGCTTAGTATTGAAATTCGATTTCCCAAATTGCAATGAGAAATATTTGCCGTTGTGAGGCGCCAGTGTACTTGGCACGATGTACATGTAGAAAATCATTCGCAGTTGTGCGTTGGCGATGTACATATGGCTATGAACGATTCGCTGACTGTTGGTCCATTAGTGAACGGTGGATTAAATGCAATGGTGAGAATGACTTTCGCCTTCTGCTGCTCATATTTTATTGCAGGTGATTGTGGCCTGGTAGGTCGCGTGTCATCGTTGATGTACAAACCAATTGAGAACGAAGCGTGAATGCTTACTTGTAATTGTTGAGTGGTTCGCCCATGCCCATAAATACGACATTGCTTAATCTCTGACCCTCACTCTGACAAAAATCGGCCATATTGTACGCCTGTTCGAAAATCTCTTCATGCGTGAGGTTTCGGGTGAATCCAGATTGACCTACAATGCCAAAAGCGAATGGATAGGCAAACAGAACAAAGAATCAATTTCGCACACACTCGAATGCAGGGTGTGTATTGAATCATCGCAGAAGCATTCTTACGAACATATTCGAATAGACGACCGACACCGCCGGTAAAACATACCAGTGGCACAAAAGCTGCAGTTCATTGCACATCCGGCCTGCGAGCTGATGCAGGCCGTATTTCTCCCATCTTTGTATCGCATCAACACTGTCTCGATGATCGATCCTCCCGCTATTCCGTAAGCATGCTTGATGGTACCATCCCTGCTCACCTGAAATATACAGGCGGATTGCATGCGCGGAGAGGCAGATGAATGGAATGTGAAGTACAAGTGACAGCTACACGATGTTACAGTCCATTTCGGCTCAAGTACTGTTCATACCTGAACGTACGGTAGCCTCTATGGCGAGTACAAAGGCAATAGTATGAAACAGACTAAATCGGGTATGCGAATGCTAGAACTGTGAAAATTTCATATGGGAATTGCTTGCAAAAGTGTGGATTATGCCTGGGTATATGGTCAGCTGTCTGCACTATATATGCGCGTCTCTAATACTTTCGATTTAGGGATTCCTTATTACACAGCCCTTAAGAAAGGGATGTTTTTGAATTTTTGAAAGTGTATGTTAATCATGCGCACACACATTCCAAAATCCAAGTTGAACATTTACTGTGCAATAGAAACGTAAGGATATAATCTAATTCAATAACACCGTTGGAATGTGTTTCAATACTGGGGGTGGCTGCTTAAACATGTACCGCAGAGGAGGATCCTTATAGGCATGACAAGGCGACACTATACTATACCAGAACCCCATACACAACGTCAACATCGTGGCTTAACAATGTGCAATTGCTGGACTTAAAAAATAAGGTGCACGCGAATAAGGCAACCAGTGTGCACGACTTAGGTTGGACCTGACCACATTTAAAACATCGCTCTAATGTATATTCGAACTCACCAGTTCTTTTTTGAGGTCCAGACACCCAGCAATATGGAAGGTATCCTTGAGGTCTTGTCGGAGATGTTTGGGAATGTACATCATCTCATCAAACGACTTTGTGTGCTTTTTGTAGAGCAGATCTCTTAGCTGCTTGGATTGAAACGGTTTGCAGCCGGCGCTAACAACAAAGTCCTGCAGACGCAAAAGTGCAGGTGTATCGAAATATATGTTTGTAAATGAAAGCGTTATTTACATACAGAAGTATGCGTGTGAGAACAATGTCCACAAATTGCGCAGCCAAACGAAGTAAAAAACAGAGGTGCCATCGACATACACTGTACATTTCAAGTGCCATGGTTGAAAAATAACAAAAAATAAACAAACCGGGACATCACCAGTCACGATTGACTCTTGTATGCTATCATCTTCCGTACTAGGCAATAGTAGAGAGCATCGTTCGCAATCATGCATCCAAACATCACCTTACGATTATTACCGAGGTTAGGGTGCTATGCATTGACTGGAGAATCAGTGCATAACGAACTTGTTTAGCAACAGGCCATGAACTTGCATGCGATTGCTATAGGGGCTAGCCACAGAAAAAAACAACATTTCAAAACTATAACGCGTTGCTTACACCAACTATATATATATATATATGTATAAATAGAAACGGACACAGACACTAACGCAGAAACAGACACAGACATACACCCACCACACACACACACATATATATATATAAACGCACTTTAGCACACATGCGCACACGATATATACACACACGCAAACACGCACACACACACCAGACAAATACTAATGCATATAGCCACACAAAAACACACATATATATACATTTATATACATTCAAATATATACTTACACACACACATACACTCACCAACAAACAGATACACATATATATATACGTACACACACACACACATAT
>NW_014037718.1:0-4729 GCF_001186125.1 Sphaeroforma arctica JP610 | reverse complement strand
CTCGTGTGTGTACACGTGTGTGTGTGTATATATATATATATCTATATAAGTGTGTGTGTGTGTGTGTGTATATATATAGTGTATATATATTATATAGTATCTATGCATGTACATGAAGCATATTTATTGTACGTCTATTATGTCGTGTATGTATGCGTATAGTTGTTGTTGTTTTTTGGCGTTTGTGTACATGTCCTTGTCCATTTATGTACACACTATTTTGTACCGGTCTCATATGGCTTGTGGATAATGGTCGATCCATGTGGCATTAGTATTGTAGTATTGTGCAGGCCTTAAAAGTCCTGAACCACTAGTTTAGTTAATTGTTTTTTTTTCTCTCATTTGCAGATATGTCACAATCAGTATCCGAAGCAGGACCCTCAACAGCACAAGAGAGCACCATAGAGGGGGTAGCTGCCCAGGATGAGGGGGACAAGCAGTCGCAATTACGGTTTTCTAAGGAGGAAAGAAAAGCATACAAGTTGCAGCACAAGGTAGGCGATGTGACGTATTACTAGAGCTCGACAACTATAGGTGTACTATACGTTCAGGCAACTCATACTGTGGCTCACGTCTGCTGTTCACAATCATTTTGCAGCAAATGAAGGAGAGAAAGAAAGCTCAACGTCGACAACTTGAAGATGCAGAAGCGCTCCAGCGTGCACAAGTGAGCGATCTTCTCGCCAACGGCAGTCTCTCGACGGTACCCTACTACTACAAAGATGACGTTAAAACAGATGAGCTACTCAGCACTCTCGCACTGCACCGCAACTGGACTGAGGTGCAACAGAAAGCCGATGTACGGTCTCTGTATCACAACCGGCTTTATACTGTCGGTGATCTGCGCTCACTCAGCACTGCGTCGTGGGATACGGTAGAGCTCCTGCCACTCGTTAAAGATCTACTGAGAAGGGCCATAGAACTGCGATGTCTCACACCGTTGCCCGTATTTGAACGCCTTGAGCTAGATGATAGTTCTGCATCCTCGCCAGGTGTGTCCGATATGTCGATACTCACAGCACAGTCACAGAGTGCTTCGGTGGGTGGCCGCTCCCATTCGTCAGCGCTGATTGGCTGGGATAAATACAAACGCTTGGCGCAAGCGCAGAGATTCGGGAAAGACGCAATGTCGCAGTCGAGTAGGTGTGTCAGTGCATTTGGACTTTGATTTTTGCACAGGAAGTGTTAGGTATCATAGTTTTTGGTGTATACATAATTTGTTTTGACTTTTTCTGTATGTCTAGTAGATATCCCAAGTATGCAGGGTTATATATATGTATTCCTTCTCTCTATGCACCTACTTGCACCCATTGCAAGCAAGATGTCCAGCATATTTCCTTACTTCAGTATTTTCACTTTTTTCCTCATCATCGGTACTATTGAGGCCGTTTACGTTCGATAAAATCATATCTAATATCTCGTTGGCTAGCAATCACGTATTAGTTGCTGTGGGTGAACTCATCCTTACTTCTGGTCTGTTTCATCACTTCAGAAGGATGACCGTACAAGACGGTGGGAAAACATATGAGGTCGATCGATATTGTCCACACAAAAATGTCGATATGAAGGGAGTAAGTCAGAGATGAGATTTCGTGACCTGTCAGTTCTGGGTTTTAGTAGTGGAAACTCTTTTGAGCTTTATTGTTTGGCCCGTGGTACTGAATTCGTATAGTGCAGGCTATCAATCGTACCGGCTAATTTCTCTCGACATAACAGCTCTAATAATCCGTACATCAATTGTATTTGCGGTACTTTTCCACAGATGCCGGTTAGGAATGGAGTGCTCACCTGCACAAAGCACGACTGGAGATTCGATCTCAGAAACGGTGGTATGTGTGCAAGGAAGGGAAAAAGCGTCAATGCTGTATGTCTGGCCGCGGATCCCAAGTTAGCCTGGTAGTGATTGTCTACCACCCGATAGTACAGAGCTTCTGTCCATTCTTAATGGGTAGTGTCTGGAGTGGGAACTTTCGCTTTTCCTTCCGAGACAAGCACGTACTGGAAACGGATGAAGTTGTAGTGCAGAGATGTGGAGTTCAGACCGAGTTTATTGGAGCGGATCGACTACTTTTATTTGTTCAGATGGCAAACCGCGGAGGTGTTGTCTACTTGAAGTGGTACAGTGGTAGGGTTAGTTTTGTAAGGTACGTCATACATGTAGTGCAGCATCTGCTTGGTAGGATAGTCCTAACTAATCGTCAGCAGTAAAGGTCTTACGCTGAATTAAAAGGCTAGACAGAATGCATCCCATGCCGGTGTCAATCACTCGTGGCAGATTGGATTGGGGCGAGGTATCGCAGGGTTATCTCATGAAATCAGGTCGAAAGCCCTGGGCTTAGACCAGGACTCTCTTAGAGTGTACGAAACGGAGGGCTTTTCTCGTCCAGGCTTGCTCGCAAGAGCTCAATTCTCGCAGCACGGGCAAAGAGCGCTGATACTATCCGAACCGGTTACACTCGCAGCTCACTTACACATCGCAGTAAGCCTTAATCCCACACCTGTGGTACTGGATGCGTTGTCAAGAGTTACGGGAAGTGCGACAATTCCAACGGCGCGCATATGCACTCACGCAACAGACAGCTATTTCTAGCCAGCATGTGCTCTTTATAGTCACTGGCCTGTGCTAAAAATAGCCACAACTTGCGCGACGATATAAGCCATTGCCAGACAACCATCAGCAGCCACAATACAACCACGTACGCGGTGTGCATTACCTTAAATTAGAAGGCTCAGTACTGAGTCCGAACTTGGGATTTGACTTCAGAAGGCTATCGTTTGCCTGAGTGTTGGCTTGAATGTGGGAGCCTCGGAATGCCCTATGGGGAGGGCGATTGTTCAACATATGTACTATCCTTGCCAAGCACGAACGTAATACACATTGGAATCAAAGCGCTCTTGTTATGTACAAGGCCATCAGAGCAAATAACAGTTGTGAATTAAATTGTACACCACAACTCACTCAATCCGCCATGGGTAGTGTTTCACTTTTCTCCGTCTCCGAATCTTTCGCTTGGGCTTTGAGTATACTCAGCTCTTCCTCCAAACGCACAATGGTATCCTTGTGTTTGCTTTCGACCGATCTCAGGCGGTGTAAGGATTGTCTGTGGTTGGTGAGGGGTTATAAATATCAAGTAAAGCTCCAAAAATATAAATCTAGCGAAGGATTTAAGGATTTAGAAAATAAAAGTGATCAACGACATCAGAGTAAAACTATAACACCGCGGGCGACTGTTTAGCACAACCATCACATTTTATAAAATAGAACCACTAGAAAGGTGCATAGGTAGTTTTCAACTCGATCATCGACACAATATATATGAAAAACTATGGACAGTAGGTAATGAGCACTGAAATACGATCCCCCAGTTCAAACTCCCACGCCATACCTGAGATCCTCTGCCTCGGCTTCTGCATTCTTCAATCTGTTCACTATATAGTCCTTGTCCTTATACGTGAGGTCTCCGTACAACGCGTCCTCAAATCCATACGGCATACCTCCGGTTATAGACTCGCTGCTTGTCCGCTGGCGTGGCTGTAGGAACTATATATACAAAGGGTACAAGGTGCTGAGATACCACGCTTGTAGTTGCACCGGTCGTGTGAAGCTGTAACTTATAACCATTATATACAAAAACTACTGATAGCAAGCACAATAAACCAACAGCGAACAAATAAATTTAAAAATATGAGACAACAAACAAATATATAAAATGTTTGTTTGTATATGCCACGATGCACATAGATCAATATCTATAAGTCAGTGGGCTCACTCATTAAGTTTATGACATACGTCGTCGGCGTCGGAGGTCGCAGTCGCTGTGGAAGGGTCTGATATCGTCTCCATATGTACATCCATCAAGAATTGCGATGTATTCCTCGGAGCCATTGGACACACAATCGGTTCTTCGTTCAAACCAGGCTGCGACTTTCGTTTCTTCTTGTATTGATTCCCCTCATTCCTACCAACGCCACTGCCCCGTTTGGCGCCTGGGCCCTGATTCGGACCTGTATTGATGCGAGTATTCGGCTTGATGTCCCGGCGAGAACCTTTACGTGTGTCATACCTCGTGTTTGCATTCGTATTTAAGTTTGTATTTGTGATACTTGTATTCGTGTTTCCATGTGAACTGACCGGATTAGTACTCGTATGTGTCTCAGTCGCACCGCTACCCGTTACGCTCGTGCCCGTTACGCTCGTGCTCTGTTGGCCTAAGTGTTGATTTGTAGTATCCTCATCCATCCTATCAACTTGCACAGCAACCGTTTGGCTCTCAACAGCGCCCATCGTGCTTTTCCCATTCTCTGTATCTACTTCACACACGGATACCTTCTTCTTCCTACCCCGCTTCCCTCTTCGCTGTTTTCTATACGGCACAACTCCGTCCAGATCAGCAGCGCTTAAGGGCTCTCTGTGACGATTGTTTGTAGGTTGTGCCTTAGGATAGAGAGGCGCCGGGACTGACATCAGCGAGCGTGAACTGTCATTCACTTCGGCACTACCTTGTACAGCAGATGTACCAGCTGCGAGAAAAAAAGTTTATCGACTTGTGGTTCAGCACGAGTAGAGGACAAATTAAATTTTACCCAATGGACTACTGAAAAAACAATTCAGTATCTCCAATTGTACAAAAGTACATACTCACATACATACATCCATACATGCAAACGTATACACATACCTATATATATATATATATATAATATATATACTANATATATAATATATATA
>NW_014037719.1:2558-4734 GCF_001186125.1 Sphaeroforma arctica JP610 | reverse complement strand
TATATATATAATCCATCTATCTATCTGTCTGTCTTTCTCTCTGTCTATCTTTCTATCCATTCATATCTATCTATATATGTATACATACATAATTCATATATATATATATATATATAAATTTTAATAGATAGGGATAGGGATAGGTCCGGTTAATATCATGTAGGTGTCTGTTTGCCTACGTATGTGACTATCCGACTGTCGCTGAACTTTACATGGTGTTGTCTATTTCACTTGCGCTTATTTGTCTAGCTTGTGAGTGTATGCTTCATATCCACTTTATATCGATATCGGAATGTGTCGGTTTAGGTCTCGTTTCTCAGTCTATATATCATTCACAGATGACGGCACGTTTTCCGATTAAATACAACTAGGTATAATGACGCTTCTAAACTTGGTTTGTTTGTTTCAATTCTGCAGGAAGTCCAACGAGATAGGCGATCCTCTCTCAGTTCGAATCAAGGCACAGACACTCCGACACGGTCGCTGCATGGCAGGTGGGTATTAGTGTGTGGTGTGTGAGATTTGGTGCGTGCTGCCGCGTATATAATCAATCGTAGTGGAAATTGTACCTACCGTACATACTTACAGAGGTGAGGATATAATACTACAGGTATGAGTGCACTGACATGCATACGTATATTGCTCATGTATGCTTACTTTAATTTTGCAGCGATGGTATGCAAATTGTAGAGGAACAACAGCCGCAGGACAAAGTGGGGGTCAAGGGCAAACGGTTCCAGGATGACGAGTCGAGTGGAAGCAATACATCTAGTATGGCGAGAGTAGTAGCCGCACCAAGACCTGAGTCGAATAGGACTGGGACCGTCAGCAGGAGCGATGGGGGGGTCGAGAGCTATGACGACATGCCGGTAGAAGTAGACAACGATAGGGTAGGGAAGTGCGAAGCGTCAAGTAATTGATGTAGAATAGAACCAAATAAAATATAATGTCCCAATGATATACAGTAGGAAGCGTCAAGTATTCAATGTAGAATAGAACCAAATAAAATATATTGTCCCAATGATATATGGTAGGAAGAGCCAAGGAATAATGTATATTGGAAGCCAGTGAAATAAAATGACCCAATGATATATAGTGGGAAGCACAAAGGAATTAATGTAGATTACAACCCGATAAAGTAGAATAACTGGATAATCCAATGACATATACCAGGGAACGTCAAGTAATTAATGTAGATTAGAAGCCAGTGAAATAGATCGACCCAATGATATATAGTAAGAAGCGCCAAGGAATTGAAGTAGATTAGAACCCGATATTGTAGAATAACCCAATGATTTATAGTAGGAAGCGCCAAGGAATTAATGTAGATTAGAACCCGATATAGGAGAATGACCCAATGATTTATAGTAGGAAGCGCCAAGGAATTAATGTAGATTGGAAGCCAATGAAATAGAATTACCCAATGATATATAGTAGGAAGGGTCAAGTAATTAATTTATTTTGAACCCAAAATGACTCAATGATGAATGGATAATGGTATATAACCGTGAAAAATTATACTGAAGAACAAAAGCAAAACATCGTTGTAGCTGAGAACAATTTTACCAAAATAGTGTCTCAGTGATAAATGAAGATATGCAATTGAGAATAACCAAATGTCATGCAAATAGGTAACTGAGATTAATTGAGGATATAAAAATAGAATATCCCAATGACGTATGCAAATATGTATCTGAGAATTATCACACTGCAATCGAATATTTTAATGACGTATGCAAATATGTAACTGAAAATAATCATACCAAAACAGAAGTTCCAAATGACGTAGCAATTATGTGAATGAGCATATTCATACCCAAATAGAATATCACAACGTACGAATATGTAATTGAGAATATTTCATATTAAACTAAAATATTCCGATGACGTATGCAAATATGTCAACGGAGAATATTCATACCAAAATGGAACCAATGGCGAATGCAAATATGCAACTGAGAATAATCATCTACTAAAATATAATATTCCTTGCAAATATGTATCTAATAATTAATAGTCAGGCTAAAATAGAATTTCACAAAAACGCATGCAAATATGTAGCTGACAATAATGATACTAAAATAGAATATTCCGATGACTGCAAGTATGTATTTGAGAATAATCCTACTAAAATTGAATATCCCAATGACTGCAAGTATGTATTTGAGAATAATAA
>NW_014037719.1:0-2067 GCF_001186125.1 Sphaeroforma arctica JP610 | reverse complement strand
ATCCCAATGACGTATGCAAATATGTAACTGAGAATAATAATACTAAAATAGAATATCCCAATGACCACAAATATGTAACTGAGAATACTTGCAATAAAATAGAATATCCCAATTAAATATCGTATTGCCATATGGTCATATGTAAATGTCACCAGGCAGAATTTGTAGAGGTCTTCAATCTCAACGAAATATATACATTTTTACAATCACATATGCAGAACTGTAATTGCCCTTCAAACCCGGTTACATACAAACCAACTCAATGATGCCATATCCCATAAGACTATTTTCGCATAACCAGAGATCTTGGAACAAGCCTGGGCACCAATACATTCATACTAATTTAGTTTTTTACTGATTTCGGCACTTCTCCTTATCCTTTTCGGGTTTTTTCTCGCTCTTGCTAGACCCATTCCGGTTAAGCTTCAGCCACGAGCTCTCACTTTTACCCTTCCCATCCCCGATCGGGGTCGTATTACCCGCGTCTAACAAAGTTTTCTTATTACCATCCGCATCCACAGCATTTCCCAGGTCCGCAAAGCTGGCACTCTTTTTACGGGCCACTCGCGGAGACCCGTTAGATTTATAAAGTACCGAATTGGCACCGGCACCACTGGTCGAGAACTTGTTCAAAACAGACTTCTTCTTCGCACTGCTCTTGCTGCTCTTGCTGTCCTCCGATGTGTAGGACGCTTTGCCGTCCATCTTATCACTCGAGCCCTTACTCTTGTGGCCGGCACTTTTACTCAGAGTACTCCTACTCGTCATCGTACTCTTACTTGTTTTATCTTTATTTGCCGTCTCCTTGTCCTTGTCCTTGTCCTTCTCTTTCTTCTTCGTCTTCGGAGTACTCGCACTACTCTCCGGCTCCTTGTCACTCTTATGGCTCGATGTCTTGCCAGTCTTGCTCTTCTCCTTGGGTGACCAGGGCAGCGATGAATTGGACCGGGACGGGGACTTGGACCTAGACGCACTAGTAGTCTTTGCACCCGCTTTCACAATGCCTAGTCCGGCGAGCGACGGCGAACCGATATCAGCGGCTAAGTCGTTGGCATCGAGCCATTCGGTAGTAAACTCTTGGGGCTGGATGTCTGTGGGCAGCAGATCATGTGGGTTGATGCCGTCCTGGGCGTAGAACAGATAATACGCCTTGCTGGACACGAGGTCGGATTTCTGCGGAGGGACGGGGTGTGAGAGAAGGGGTTAATGCACATACACGTGGACGGGGGTGTGTGAGAAGGGATCAATGCACATACACGTTGTAAAACCGTCAATGGAGAGTCTAAAGCCTGCAATGGCCATGTATTACGGATGTGCTGAAATAATCGCATAGCGATACGTAGTGAGTGTGATGGTATGTCTGAGTGTGGTGGTATGTCTGACTGACTGAGGAAGGGACGATAACATTCAATCCGTGGAACGGATCATGCGTTTGTGAGCACAAGCTCAGATTCCCGGAGAAGCAATAGAGCGTGGACCAGATATGGGTAATACACGGACTGCTGATATTGATGGACAGCGATGCAGATACCATGCTTCAGTTGCACCTCTGATTAATGAAATGGACATGCACATTTAATTAACAATGCTTATACCTACCCTAGCCGGCGTGACCTTGTCATTGTTGAGGTGGTGCCACCACAAGACACACATCATCTCTAACCATATACCAAATCTATATATGGAATTTTACCTACCTTAGCCGGCATTTCTCTGTCATCGTTGTAGTGGTGCCACCACAATACACACAAACTCTATTCTTATGCCGAATCTATATATAGAATTTTACTATACATAAGCCGGCGTTACTCTATCATCGTTGTAGTGGTGACACCACAATACACACAAACTCTATTCTTATGCCGAATATATATATAGAATTCTACCTACCTTGGCCGGCGTGACCTTGTCATCGTTGTAGTGGTGCCATTCGCTAGTGCGGTAGTTCTTGGCGAATGTCGTATAGTGTCCACCTCCTAACGCGCCCGAATGATTCTGCACACAACAAATACAGAAAATGAGAATACATGTACCATGTACCACATTTACATTTACACACACATATAT
>NW_014037720.1:0-4734 GCF_001186125.1 Sphaeroforma arctica JP610 | reverse complement strand
GAAACCTAGTAATTTCCATCGAAGTTTACACTCAGTCTAAAATTTCCTAATCTTTTGCTCATTACCAAGGGCTGAAGCTAAACTTATTTAACATTTTGCATTTAACCGTTTTAACGTATTTTCTTATTAACGTAAACGTCTTGGTATCGTTTAGTCAGCCTAGAGGAAACCGACCTTTACACAAGAATACATTTTGGCATATCACGCGTAACAGCAAAAAATAAATAATTTGTCACATGGGCCTACACTATTGCGGAGATTGTGAGAAAGAGTCAACTGATTTCTACAAACAAACAGAACGCAAAACATTTACCCTAGGTGGATATTTAGGACCGGACTTGAGGACCGGACCAGAGGACCGGGCCGAGTAGCGGAATAGAGAA
The DNA here is from genome assembly GCF_001186125.1 of Sphaeroforma arctica JP610. NCBI lineage: Eukaryota > Ichthyosporea > Ichthyophonida > Sphaeroforma > Sphaeroforma arctica. Next base: position 4,351 of record NW_014037720.1, on the reverse strand, counting down.
TTTAAAGAGATAAAAGTGATGACTCATACGAAACCATAGAGACGGGTATTTCCACTTAACCCGATGGTAGAGTAAGTCTCGTTCCACATAGGATCGTGATTAATAATTATAGCATGCGTGCCATTCTCAATGGCACTTCTGACTGAGTTCATTTATTTCAGACTTAACACTCTTTATTAAGTGTTACTTGGTTTTGACTACATTTTTAAGTGACCGAACTACTGTATTTATTACAGTATGTTCCTCACAGGTTAAGCTAACTAAAATTAATTAGCTATGTAAAGTTTTGTTACACGATGAGTGAAGTTACTACGTGAACAAGAAAGCCTGTATTCGATTGTTGAAACGACTGTTTGGAATTCATTTGCAGTCCCCATTGCATACTGATGAGGTGGCGACATAGTTATCCTCTGATTTACTACCGGATGAAATACCAAAGCAGAGGTCAATACTACGCTAAACCATTTATTATCTGAGATTCAACAATTGATCTACGCGTTGGATAAGACCATTCAGCATATGAAAGGGGTTATCAAGCGGAGTGACAACTTAGGGCTGTTAATACACGTGCAAAATGCTACAGAGGTTATTTTGCTATTTCGGCTACAAAGTCAAAAAAAAAACCCCCCCCCGCGAAAATTTTCGTATATGGGTTGATTCGTCCTAAGATGAGAGGGACTCACAACAAATTTTGTCAGGTGCCGACCGGATTTTACAAGTTCTGAACTTACCTGATATACGCATGGGATAACTTCATATTTTTGTCCATCTAGGGCTGAGCCAGTCATCACTGTGCAGAAGCTCGTGGATGTGATTATTCAATTAAAAGGTATGCTGGTGGCTAAAGGACAACACTGCAAGCTAGTATTGGGTAGAACTGATCCAGAGCTGACTTGAAGTTTTAAGGCGACATATGTAAACCATATAAGGATCAAGTTTAAACGAATATAAAACTTGTCGAAGGTGGAAGTGATCGCTTGGACACATATTCAACCTGTCGACGGTCGAAGTGATTGCTTGGGCACCAACGGAGATTGCAAGGAGATTATATTACTAAGGTTGGGGGCAGGCTTTGATGTATATTTTCAAAGGACGTCCATAACCGTCATCATCACAGCTCAGGGATTTTCAACACATACGGCGGACACTAACAGAAAGTCTTTAGAACAAACAAAAAAATTGGGAAATGTCACAAATTTTTCATATTTATCTGACATGACGCGACGGCACCTCGACTGGCGGCGGGGTAGAGACTGGCAGTGACGTATAAGGTTGCTTATGACGATATTACCTATGTGTAGGTTGACTTCAGTCATTACACTTTGGAATGATGTCCGACAATTACAGGCCTTCCCCACTTTAGAATGATGTCAGTCAGTTACAGGCCTTCCAATCATTCGAAAGAGGAGTAAGGATACTCTCAGTCCTGCTTACACAATGTGTTAGTATATACGACGTGCAATTATCTGAGTGACAGTGGTTACTTATACTGCAGGCGGAACGGCTGGTGGCATGGTTCTTTATATATAATTCGATATATATCGAAGATGCGGCACATACGTTTTATGACTGCTTGGCAAATTGCTTGACTGGTGTCACAGACAATTGCTGATGATTTGTTCGCGAACACAGCCTTGTCAATACTAACAATGCGGCTAGTCATTTATGCTGTGGACGCAGCTGTTGTTTATCTTTCGCGGGGATGCACGATATATATTTTACATATTTTATATTTACAAAATAAGGCACACAAACATAGTACGAATGTTTCCAAAAAATATGTTCTTGTAGGGTGCAGAAATCTTTACAGAAAATGTCAAACACTCGCAAAAGGGTGATTTGTGAGTACCGGTGCAAGTATATGTGTGGAAACAAGTTACTTAGAGTAGACACAATCAACAAGGTATGTCACACATGACGGGGAAAGGTTATTGGGCAGATTATAAGTCTGCTATGGCCCCGAGTGTTCACTAACAAGTAAATCTTACCCCGAGCGAATTTTACGCACACAGAGCTCCTTACATGGTGCTGACGTCAATACAACCGTACAACTTCATTTTAGGTGTCAGAGAGGTGACACACACGATAAGATATCCAGGAGCTACCGCTAGTGTTCCTATGCTGAGAAAACACTATGGGGTTGTGTGTATTGCAATGCATAACTTGGTGCGGAAGACATCGTTCAGGTACAATCGACAATTTTGCTGTGCGCTGACGAGTATACCGCAAACAATTATGAAGCAGTGTGAGGTGACCAGGACGTTTTTATAAAGTGATACACTTAAAGTTGGATGACAACGGGATGTGGCTTGTCGATGGGTCGACAATCGACTGCCGAGCGGTGGCGTTCCCGTGGGAGGACTTGCTATGGCTCGATGAAGAATCGCTGTTCTGCTAAGGGATTTTGGTGCTGCCGCGGGAGAAACTGCTGTGGCCGGAAGAAGGATTGATACTGGGATACTACGCTGGGGAGTTACCGCTAGAGGATTTGTCTAGACTGGCAGCGAATTATAACGGTGAGATAGTGTTGCGCATCGCCGAGGATAGCCGGGGCGACATTCAAACACGATAATGGATGCTACTGTTGGTGACACAAGCGAAATACCAGCTGATTTCGTCTACAGGAATACACGGAGTACAGTCGATTACAAGGCAAGATAATTTAAGGTAAGAGCTGCCTTGAATGCATGGTCGATTATAGGTATGTGCGTGTCTAGAACAGACAACTAGATAGACTGTATAGTATCGAGTATATAGGATACTTACACATACACAGACTCTCGGTAGATTCTCAAATCAACAGAACAACACATACAATTATTATTATAATATTAAACAGAAGTCATTTATTTTGATTAAGTTACAATAGCAGAGACACAACATACATAACACATACACACTAGCTAACACACCGCGTGTAGACATATACAGAACATCAATCATGCAAAGGCATCGCTCATCGTAGCAAAACACTATGCGGTAATGCAAATAATATTAACATACACACACGTATAAGGCGCTGAGCATCACACATAACATATTGCTACAAACAAATTGAAATCGATCAAACATTACAAGGCCGGCACTATTGCCCAGCGCGGAAGGTGCAAAGAAAGCCGCCCATGAGTGGTGATCCCAGTGTGGAAGGTTCAGAGAACGCTACCTAGGAGTGGATCGTGCGGTCTAGTTACACGAGTGCTGGTTGTGTGTGGCAAGTATATCTATATGCTTAGAGTACAGGCGAGCACCCTGTTGACTCTAACTCAGTGGCGAGCAACCTTGAGGACACGGCGCATTGAACTTTGCGTAGGCATTTTGAAGTCGGTGAGGAACCACAGCCTCACTAGCGTGTTGCATGGCACCATCACAGTCAACGGAATAGAACGTATGTTTATTTAGATGCTGAGAGTACAGGCGAGCACCCTGCTGACTCTTACTCAGAGGTGAGCAACCCTGAGAACACGCCGCATTGAACTTTGCGCGAAAACTTGAGAGTCGGTAGGAATCCGCAGCCTCAAGCGTGTTGCATAGTCGCGTGATGTGGTGTTGAGTTGGATAACATTATCACGTAAAAGTCGGAACGTGCTACATTATTACGTAGGAGGCGGAACATGTACAGCATCATTACGCAAGAGTCGATACCTGCAGGCATTATTACGTAACAGGTCGGAACATGTAACACCATTATGTAGAAGTCGGAACGTGTAAGGCGCTGTGACGGAGTCACCGAATGCGCGCCCAACTCGAGTATGCTCATGAGGACAACATACCACACTCACACATTCAATAACATATCAAGAGTTTACAACTTTATTTTAAACACGAGAAGATAATAGTACAATATATATATGGACGGTTTGGTTAGGTACGGCATGTAGAGGCCATCTATACCCATCAATTAGTAATGATACAGGCATTTATATGCTTCATCAAATCTGTGATAATAGAAGAAAGAGGACAGTAAACTGTTATTTGAGCCATTATATAACATACTGGTAACCGCCCGCGCCATAGACGGACGAGAAGCGAACAATTTTTGTGAACCATAGACGGTACAATGGCACATAGACTATTTATAGAAAGACAATAGGTTACATAGATACTCATAAATATCATAGTATATAATATAATGATAGTGGATGCCAATAACAGGACGTACAACATACGCTATAATATAAGAGATTGCACGCACAACAGATTGAATTCCAGGTGATGGTACTATGATATACACCATACATATATACACCTACAATAACCAACAATAATAATCAAGACTTACAAGGATATAGGCCATAACATATTCCGAGTATATATCGGTATAACAAGTACTTACATGTATATATACATAAAA
>NW_014037721.1:0-4737 GCF_001186125.1 Sphaeroforma arctica JP610 | reverse complement strand
CGAAACACTAAATAAAATCCCCTCGGCGGAAACAGTACTGAGAGGATTATATATAGGCAATGTCTAAGCCTCACAATCCCTCAGAGTATTGCTGTTTTCACGAGGCAAATCTAACTTTATTAAACGTCTCATTTCGGTTATTTATATCGATATTTACACAATATATAGAATTTACCTACTCGTTTATTTATTCTAAGGCATTAGTATCGCCTTTATTAGACCGAATCTTACACATTTTAAAGTTAGCAAAAGTATTAATTACTTAGACTACTTAAGCGTAAAGGTAAGTTAACTACCTCAACATTTTTTTTCTCTTGTCTAAGCTAGTCGTTAAGAGACAAGTTAGTAGTCATAAGTTAAGATTATGACCAAGAAAGACAACACTCCTTCTAAGAAGCGTAGAGCTGAAAAGAAGAAGATCGAGAGAGAAGTCGCTAACGCTGCCGCAGCTATTACTGCTGCAAAAGCAACCGACGCCGCTGCTGATGCATTTAAGCTCACTGTAACCAAAGTATTTGCCTCTGACAAATATAGCCAAAAGGACAATCCTTCAGATATGGAAGTAGCCACTCCGCTGACTATTCCTTCTGACAGAGCCCGAGGGCCAACTATTGCCTCAACTTCAAAGCCTGCATTAACGAAGCCAATAAGTGAGACAAGGGATACGTCTCAAGACGCCCCAACCCATTCTTCTGACGAAAATCAGAAAGGAAAGTCCCCAATTATGAGGGCGTCCCCAATTATAGGGGACAAGGACAAATCTCAGAAGGGACTATTATGGAACCAGAAGAGGAGGCAAGCTCAAGTAGCAAAACCGAATCTACGTCCGAGACTTCTAAGCCGAAGCACATAAGTAAGTTAATTACTAAATACGCTGATCTTAAGAATCAGTTAGCTACTATTATGAAAGACTTGACTGTCGAACATGTAGATCAATTAGAAAGATCAGGAAAACATACACAGCACTTACGCGAGCATGTTTCCCCGGGCATTACTGAAGCCCTATATAAGTGGACAGAACGTCGACAGGCAATTACGCCCAAAGACTCAAGCTCGACACCTGAGTCATATGATCCAGAGGTGCACAGCGTCGATATACCGTACGAGGCATTACTGCCAGAAGAACAGACTAGTAATTCGCCTGTTCTGACACCCGGCCGTGAGTCACCTGTCCTCAAAGGTATTATAGACCGAGAGGTAAGGAGATATACTCCGCCGCTTGTACCCAATTGGGAGGATAATCGTCGGAAACCAGTTAAAACTGGGTATGTTATTCCGACGCTAAGGGATATTAATCATCCCCGCAGACGTGTGAACGATGTCGAGTTGAATCGCTTCGACCGCACGACTTTACACCAACCCGCAGAGGATTTCCACTCTGACGAGGTGACCGACCTTAATAAATCGGTCAACGACTATACCAATAAATGGAAGTCGCTCATACTGCGCGTCATGCTGATGACGTAGCATACTATGCGAATATTATTGCGATTAAGCAAAAGCGCATAGACCAACTACTTCAGGCCCAACGTGGACAAGACCACAGGGACAACCAGAAGTACAAGGGACAGATCAGTCGACTTAAGTCGAACTGGGATGCCAACAGCAAACAGGTCGAGTTTATAAACAACCATGACCTCGACACGCTATCTCGTACGCTTAATGCGTTTACGGTCATGCTGGAGACGAATGATATCGCTCCCCAGCAATGGATATCTGCCTTAATGCAGACATTTGACCCTACAGGAACCAGTTATCTGATCCTGCAGCGACACCAGCATGAGCTAGACACCTGTCGTGACTGACCAGCTGTGTGTTGGTTGGTCACATCCTTGTTAAGTAAGGATATGCGTAGCCCTGGGCTAAGTTCAATTTTAAATGAACCAGCCGAGAACACGCCCATTCAGAGTTATATTATGAAGTTAGACGCTGACCTGAAACGTCCCGATATAACAAAGGACAAGGCACAGCGATGGCACGAATTCCTGGTTATGCACGTTTCTGTAAGAACATAGGGAATAACGACTGTGAGAGCCTGTACACCGAGTTGCGACGTAAACACGCGACTGAGGCTCGAGACAAGATACATGAAACAAAGTTTCATCTATCCCGACTTATATGAGACCAGTTTTATGATACTGTATCCACTCTTCTCCCTGCACATCGAGTAACATCGAAGGGAAAAGCGGCTGTTAAGAAGCCGCGGGAGCTCGCCGATCACGGGTACGTATCCAGACAGACCTCAAACGGGAAACCCCAACATATACGTGCTCGCAAATACACTTTAACAACGCGACCCAATAAACGGGCACGCGCAGGAGCGAAGGACATGGAACCTCCATTTATGGAAATCAAGAAATGTGCCGACGCCCAGTGTGGGTATGACATGTACCAGTTAACTCCTAATGGTTATTGGAATGGTAGACATGCATCCACCTGTACACACTTTCTTACTAAGCGTGACAAGTGTGAGAAGACCAATGGTTATCACACGAAGTCTTGTGACCGAAAACCCAACATTAAGTTGGAGTGACGGTACTACCAGGTACAATCATTACACAGACAATACAACGACTCTTTAGATGAGCGTGTAATAATCACTGTATATTGCAATAGAAATAAAATCCTTGCATTGATTGATCCTGGTTCGTATGTATATCCGATCGCTTTGCATTAATGAAAGATATCGAAAGGAGAACGCAAACAACTCATCTCATTTTAGATGATGATAAACCTGCTACGTGTGATACCATCGCCACAGATGTTAAAATCTCCCTGGCCGATGATATGAGTATCACTACTCAAGCTGTGATAGTTAAGATGTCACAGAAGTACGACATTATAGTCGGAATGAGTGATTTACTCATTCTAGGTATAACCGTAACTGGTCTACCAACTAACATAGATCCATTAAAGGATCAATCAGACGATAACTGTCTGAATCCATATAAGCCCCCATCAGACACAGTCAAGGCATTAATACCTGACTTTGCGGACAAAACCATGGATCTGATTCTTGTTAGTAAGAAAATAAAGATCACAGATTGGGCAAAATTCCGCTTTAACGACGGATATGCCAGCCTTGACTTAACCAAGGTAGAATTTACACAGTTGAAGTGCCCTCAAGGAACTATGTATCCTGGGGACACGAGGCTGTTGTAAAAGAACAAGTTGAGAAATGGCTAGCAGATGGTGTAATAGGAATTAACTATCAACAAACGCCAGTTAACTTGGCACTGCTTGCCGTAGACCAACATAACTCTGACGGATCGTTTAAGAAAGTCAGAGTATGTTTAGATATGAGTCCAATAAACAAATTATTACCGACTCGTAGCTTTCACTTACCTCGTATTAACGAGCTACTGCGGAGGATGGAAAGTGCTACAGTGTTTACAACTATAGACCTTACACAAGGATACCATCAAATGCAGGTATATGAACCCCACCGTAAATACTTTAGCTTTACGTGGAAAGGTAAACAATACAGGTTCAGAGGTGCACCTTTCGGGTTACACTCTTTACCAGCATTCTTCCAACAAGTTATGGAAGAAATGCTTGCAGCATGCCTAACGTGCAAGTCTATATAGATGACAAAGTCACCTTTTCTAAGACTACAGGCGAACACGCCGCATTAGTCAGACGAGTCCTTAAGAGACTCAATGAGCAAAACTTCAAGATTAACGAGAAGAAATGCCACTTCGCAATGAGCGAAATACAGCTCTTAGGCTACCATATATCTGGGGAAGGTATTAAGATCGACCCCGGTAAGGTATAACACCTGTTAGATTGGCGAACACCAACTACAGGAAGAGATGTCAACAACATGTGTGGGTTTGTAAACTTCTTTTCAGATGGAGTACCACATTTAGCTGACTACCTTAAACCTTTTGGACACTTAAGATGTCATAAAGGTAAACTAGGAGACTTGTGGACTAAAGAGTATGATGACGCATTTAAAGCGCTCAAACACGCAGTCCAACAAGCCCCAGTTGTACAAGGGCCAGTCGATGGCCTGCCGTTTGAAATAGCAACGGACGCATCAGACTTAGCCTTAGGAGGAGTATTATATCAGGTTATAGATAACAAACCTAGATATATACAATTCTTTAGTCGAGCAATGAATGCTTCACAGTTGAATTATCCAACTGTTAAACAAGAGCTATTAGCCATAGTGGCAGCTCTAACACACTTCCGAGATAATTTATACGGAACAGCATTTACGCTGATGTGTGATCAGAAATCTCTTCGATATATGAAAGAGATGAAACCCGACTCGCAATTACTGAGTCGCTGGCATGATACAATATCAAAGTTTCATTTTGATATAGAACATCTGCCAGGTATACATAACCATTTACCGAATATGTTATCACGCTTCGTACCGGACTTAATAAATCCGTACGTGAGTTAAAAGCCACTGAATGGAAATGTAATCCCAGGTGGTTTGAACTGGCTCAAAAGATAATTAGGCCACATACCATAGATATGTTTGCTGCACATCATAATGCACAACTATCGAATTACATGACTTTAAATCATCCTATGGGAGACGCCTTTCAAATAGACCTCCCCCAACATAATGCGTGGGCTAATCCACCATGGCAGTTAATTGCCCAGCTATTGAATTATGTTCATATACATAAAGCTAACATCACGTTGTGTTGCCCATTACGGAGTAAAGATCCATGGCTCAATAAATTGATCAGCATGATTCAATGCGAGCCAATATTATTTAGA
>NW_014037722.1:0-4744 GCF_001186125.1 Sphaeroforma arctica JP610 | reverse complement strand
ATATTTAATACATACACACAACAACACACACACACTACACACACACACACACACACACACACACACACACACACATATATATATATATATATATGTATATATATATATATACATATATATATATATATGTATATATATATATATTTATATATATATATAGTTTATTTTTGTAAAAAAGTGGAATTACGAACTCTGCCACCATATTCAAGAGCAGCACATTCGCTCTATCATTAATCTACGCCTCTGCTAATCTTCACAAACCACGAAAGATTCACACACCCGTCTGTCATGGTAATGCTGCATCGCATCGTAGACAGCAAACGCGTTGCTTGCAGTGTCCGCTCACGCATGAGTGTGCGCTGTTGCTGTTCAGCCGTGCCACTATTCAAAGCCTGGCTGGATAGTTCCCTGTTGTCAGGGATAAGCACATGGGCCTCATAGGGTTGCTCATCAGTCTCATGGGCTTTCGACGCCATACTAGTTTGCATTGTATTGTACAGTGCAGAATTGTATTAAAATTCTGTCCTAAAACCCTTTAGTGAGCGTAAAAAGCAAAAAAATGCGACACTTGTGTTATAAAATATAGTTTCTTCAGTCATACATCTAAATTAGTTATTCGACTCCGCGAATAATATTTCAGTTGGCTCTGTAGTCTACGGGTCTATAGTCTATCGACTATCATAGTCTCCTAAAACAATTTTGTTTGTTTGAATAAGAGTCGACGAGAGGATCAGGGATGGCTAGGATGAGTGGGATCTCTTGTGATACCAGAGTTGTGCTGTCATGGAATTTATGATGACAGGTACCGAACTGCCTATTGAGACCCAAAATAAGCAACTATGTAGTTGTGATAATTTTATTTCAGTAAAAGTTGTTCTTTTGTGAACCTGTTTAAAAGAATGGGAAGCCAGTGCCGTGGTGGTGTCTATGGAAGAGCTTGCAAGGGTTTGTAACTTTATATGCGTGTTTGTAACTACCAGGATAGAGCTATATATGAAACCAGGAAACGACATCGTCAACACTAAGCAGTGGATCTTCGTGTATACGCATATCTGCTAGCCAATGCGAGTATGGCTGGGGACGATACAGAGAATGATTGTATAACCTCATCGACGGAACTTGGTGAACATGTAGATGCCAGCGCCACAAAGGGGTTCGATGAGCCGCAGGAGGATGTCAAAGCGAATGACACGAAACAGGGACGGGGAGAACGCGTTGCTCCAACAAACGCGAGCGAAAGTAAAAGAACGTTGTTTGACGACCTATTGCAGAATGCTGAAGATGACATTGACGGGCCATTGCAGATGGAGGATTATTTGGCGCAGGAGAAGGATGTATTGATACGAAGGTGTGTGTATGTAAGAGTGTGCAGTTATAAGTCCCTAATGTAACGACGATGTCGGATTTTTAGCCTGCAAAGAGTTCATATACACTACAGCTGCCTGATACATCACTTTGACACGTTATAAAACAACTATACTTATTACACAAACCACACAAATGATACATTTCGGGATATTCATCCTTCGGGTTAAAACTGCAGATATCCACATATGTGTGTACAAGCGGGATTGGCTAAGTAACATGCAGTCAATGTGTAAACACTGTGCGCATTTGTAGTTTAAGCTATGTCTTATCGGAGTGATTTGCCGGTGAGTATTAATATACGATCCTTCTACACTGCCAGCTTGTTTTTGTTGATGCCAATTTTAATCAATTCTATGTACAGTTGAAACCAGCTATAATATGTTTCTCTACAACTAGCAGTTTAGGTAGTATCTGACCAGGATTATGCGCACATTTATATGGCCCGATAGTCACTTATAGAGCTGTTTCTGTTGAGGGGCAAGAACATCACAGTTGCACAGGAACCTTCGCTTCATATATAATTGTAGTCGGAAGTATGCCAGCCTATTGTGTTCCTGCAGATCAACTATAGCACGTGGTCGATACAGCCACGTGAATTACATATACCGTCAGTCCCTTTGGTAGATAGATACTGCACACTATCGACCGGCAATTGTGTGTGTATCTGTCTGACCGTGCGAAGACGGATGTCTCATCCAGTCTATATATCATGTATCACACACATATCTCTGGGACGAAGGTGACGCAGCAATCGAGCGCACCACGCCCGCGTCTTCATCAGTTGCGATGGCAATTCGGATGGTGTATGCCGCATCGGATGTGTACCTATATATCTAAACACTTTTCTCAACTGTAAGCATCCCCACACGTACGCACACCTTAGACGCACAGAAGTCGCGTACAGTCGCAAGCGGGAATCAAAGGTGCTGAGGGACACTCCAGCTCCATCTGAGATCGATGACGATGGTGTGTGTGTGTGTATCTGAATCATTTCGATGTATGTATGTATATATTGCGTCCCTGCTTACGTATACCCGGTTTCACCCATGTATGTATGAGCGATTTGGCTCTGATGTGCAATCGGCTTGCTATGGGTAACGTTCAGCCTCCTGGTGTATGCATGATCTTGTCGTAATAGTCTGTGTAAAGGAATGGTTGCTTCTCATGATGGTATACAATACAAGGGCAGAGGTTATTCAAAACCTTCTCACCAACAGGTTTGCCTATGTCTTTGTATGTACTTGAACAACCGTCGACTACGACACACAGCTGTGTATGTCCCAGCTGAAGCATACTCCCTACATCTGAATGCTGATATATGCTGTAACGCTAGCTCCAACTGAATGCTGTTAGGTGATGTTAGGCTGGCCTAAGCATACTTTTACGGTTGGAATCACTGGTTTAAAGTTAAGTGGTGTGCCATTCAACGCCAGTCTTTCGTCTACTCCTCAGTCAGCAAACGTCCTCGCCAATTGACCGAGAAAATCACTCTATCCAATCCAGCACAAATCTCTTCATGTTTAATACTCTGTGGGGTGACGCTAGGGGTAGGTCCTATAGGCAAAGATAAACTTCATGATTAACTTGAAGTCATAAACTAAGAAGCTCGGGTCCACGAATGTTTTGATTTATCTACAGATGTGTATTGTGCACTCGTCCTCGTGAGTGTAGTCTCCGCGTTTGTCCACAGTTCCTAAAACGCAAACCCTACACCCGGACGTATACCAACTTTGACACCACTCAGCCTCTATTCCTCCACACCCATACCTATACTGTACCTACACTATACCATACCTATACTGTACCCACACTATACCATACCTACACCACACTGTTACCACGCTTGCACGCCAATGTAGTCACTACCCTTTGTACTAGTCGCACAAGCGCGAGTAAGCGAAATACAGCTACCGTTAGGGACATGCATTATGTGAGCCTGATTGGCTCCCTTGCAAAACTATGCCTAGGTAGCGATTGCTTAATGTACGCCCGTTATATATATATATATATATATATAAATACGGATTGGCCTATCTATTTACACACATACTCTCATCACCCGTACCGTAGATGCCCAGGCGTGGAGGAGCAAGATACAGTTGCTGGTTGTGGCGTGCTTTGGCTGCTTTGGGCTTGTTCTGCTCGCCGAGCTGTGTTTAAACCACAACCATCCTTCTTTTGCCTTTGCACTGCACACAACATCTGCCGTTGCACTGTTCGTGTCAGTGCCTGCGGTACAGATGTCTGGTGCGGGGACCATCAGTGGCTGGAAAGCCTTCATGCCCTTTGAGGTGTGTCGTGTATGTATATGTAGGTGGTGTATGGACGTACATATGGGCTATGTATGTAGGCATGGTTTATGTATAGGTTATTGTATGTACGTCTGCAAATGGACGTACATATGGTCTATATATGTAGGTTTAGTATATATTTATGTAGGTGTTTATATGGTAGTACACGTGATTTAGAATCCCCTTGATGTGGGTACCTAGATCTGCCTATCACTGTAGACGTACACTGGTAACGTTGAAGTCTTCGTATCTCCAACACACATGTTGGGTGGTATTGAGAGCGTGTACTGTGCGTGTTTCGGCTGTTTATTTCGAGCGTTCACAGTTCTGTTCGAGTACCACACAACGCAAACGTGGAACGATACATTCCACTACTTGAAGAAGCATCCTAGGTCTACCCACCCATAGCTAGTATCAGTGCTCGAGTCTTTACCCAACATCTGCCTCAAAAGAAGTACGGGGTGTGCTGTTGTGTCTGCGTTCAGGATAGTATACTATGGCGGTGTGCATGCTTGCTGGATCTCCTGAGGCGATACAGCACTGTATTTTAATACAGTATACTTCTCCAAGCCGAAACACAAAGGGAAATAGGACTACTTTTAACTAATACTGACTTAAACCAAGAAACCATCCAGCTAGTACTTCTTTCTACGAAGAGCATTTCAAACTAATACTTCGTTCGACTAATTCTTCATTAAATTAACAGCCCATTAAACTAATACGTCATCAAACTAATACTCTATACTAGTACTCCGTCAATCTTGTACGGCATCAGACTATTACTCCATCAAACCAGTACTGCATCAAACTAATACTACATCAAACGATTACTATTTCCAACTGATATTCTATCAATCTAACACTCTTCTCATCGGTACTATCCAGGGTGGTGCACGGTTTGTGTCGATGCAAGCGGTGGCCTGGATACTCTACGCACTCGCTCTGCTCTTGTCCATTCACATCTTCGTGAGCTTCTACAGGGTATGCACACACATCCTACAAGAAAACTTACTCATAAACTCACACATGCGCATACACACACACACACACACACACACACACACACACACACACACACACACACA
>NW_014037723.1:3427-4751 GCF_001186125.1 Sphaeroforma arctica JP610 | reverse complement strand
GCACCTGTTTTATACTGACTTGTAAAGGTATTGTTTACCCAACGCAGACCAAAGTTCGGGGAACATCCGTCTTTCACGCTTGTTTTAGGCGACAAAGCATTGGAGAACTTATACGACTGGCGCCTCCAATTGCAAAAAGAATGTCTTGGGTGGTGCGATCGTCTTCGAGGTATGTGTACGTAAAAGCGACTTATTCGTATATATTGTCATAGCTGTGAGTGTTTGTGTGTGTTTGATCTAACCACCTACAAGCATATACAATTTTCTGCATATATATATATATATATATATATATATTATATATTATACATATATATTATTACTATTATTATTATTATTATATATATATATATATATATATATTATGTATATGTGAACTGCGTATATGTGTATATACATGTATGTTGAAGTTTATGGAGTAGTTGGTGTAATAATCGCTCTATATTTACTTGTGCCGACATATATACAAATACGTGTATACATTTGTATATTTGATAAGATCAATGTTCCATATTGTGAATGCACGTATGTATGGACATTCGAATACAGTTAAAGAGGACGTACGCAAAAAGAGTATATCGACAATCAGAATACATACGTATGATCACATGCGTGTATCCACTTCTGTACGTTTTATCACTAAAATGTATGATTTACGCTTCGGCATACATACACACTATTCGTGTAGCTTCTATGCTTGTTGAAAACATTGCATGTTCGCTGAACAGTCAAAATGTTATCAGTACCAATACTGCTTTTTGTTTTTATTCGTCCTTTCAGCGCTTCCGCTTTTTTTGTACTAAGAAATAAACTTTTGATTCTCTCGCAGTAAATTGTTGTAATGACTCACACTCAAGTTTATATGTGGGCGTACACTTTCGCGTATTATTATGTCTATTTCTACTTCCTGCCCCTTTAGAACCTGTATAAATCACACACCGCAATGCATCACACAACTATACGCGAAACATTCATCTAACTATCGTGATAAACATATTAGTTCCCGTTCGCCTCCGCAGATACGTTGTTGTTAGACGTTTCTGTTTAAACAATATCGATTGTTTCCCCACTTATAGAAATCACTGTCGCACAAGCGCAGACCGACGGCAAGCGAGACGAGCAATTTGGACTCGAGATGCATCGTGTGCATATCGAAATCCAAGAAGCTACTGTCACACTGGTATAGTATTTGCACATATATATATATATATACCTATATATTATACATATGCATATGCATATATATATGTAGATGTATATGTATATATATGTATGTATGTATATATATATAAATATGTACATAATATAAATATATATATATATA